>NC_134397.1:167621899-167921899 GCF_050003625.1 Haematobia irritans | reverse complement strand
GAATACCACTTGTCTTTATCAAAGAACTTCGTTTTTTTTATACCCTCCACCATAGGATGGGGGTATATTAACTTTGTCATTCGGTTTGTAACACATCGAAATATTGCTCTAAGACCCCATAAAGTATATATATTCTGGGTCGTGGTGAAATTCTGAGTCGATCTAAGCATGTCCGTCCGTCCGTCCGTCTGTCCGTCTGTCCGTCCGTCTGTGGAAATCACGCTAACTTCCGAACGAAACTAGCTATCGACTTGAAACTTGGCACAAGTAGTTGTTATTGATGTAGGTCGGATGGCATTGAAAATGGGCTATATCGGCCCACGTTTACGTATAGCCCCCATATAAACCGATCCCCAGATTTGACCTCCGGAGCCTCTTGGAGGGGCAAAATTCATCCGATCCGTTTGAAATTAGGTACCTGGTGTTAGTATACGGTCTCTAACAAGCATGCAAAAATTGGTCCATATCGGTCCATAATTATATATAGCTCCCATATAAACCGATCCCCAGATTTGACCTCCGGAGCCTCTTGGAGGAGCAAAAGTCATCCGATGCGGTTGAAATTTGGTACATTTCGTTAGTATATGGCCTCTAACAGCCATGTAAAAATTGTCAAATTTTATTACTATAGAAAGTTTTGTCAAATTTTCATTTCTATAGAAAGTTTTGTAAAAAGTTTATTTCTATAGCAATGTTTGTCAACATTTTATTTCCATAGAAAATTTTGTCAAAATTTTATTTCTATAGAAAATTTTGTAAAAAATTTATTTCTGTAGAAAATTTTGTCAACATTTTATTTCTATAGACAATTTTGTCAACACTTTATTTCTATAGAACATTTTGTCAACATTTTATTTCTATAGAAAATTTTGTCAACATTTTATTTCTATAGAAAATTTTGTCAAGTTTTTATTTCTATAGAAAATTTTGTCAAAATTTTATTTCTATAGAAAATTTTGTCAAACTGAATTATATACGTATTTAATCGGCCTTTTTTTTGTTTAATATATACCCCTTATGGACTAACTTACAATTTAGAAGACAGTGTTAAAAAGTTTTACGATACCTTGCCATCGGCAAGTGTTATCGCAACCCAAGTAATTCGATTGTGGATGACAGCCTTTAGTAGAAGTTCCTACGCAATCCATGGTGGAGGGTACATAAGATTCGGCCTGGCCGAACTTACGGCCGTATATGCTTGTTTTGTTCTTATGGAGAACTCTTTGGCCTCCGATAATAAGAGGTTAATCGAGCAAACGTTGGAAGTACCATTCCAAAGTTAATCATGGACAACGAAGTGGAAGAGTGCTTTCTCTACGAAATGACCATTTTAATTGTTGCAATCACAGACATTACTGCAGGATAAACTAAATTCGATGCAAACACTTATTCCTTTATATGATCCTTTAACTTTGTATAGTGATGACGACGATGATAGTGGTGATGGGGGAAGGGGTTGATCTATCCCATGACCATTTGTTATATGCTGCGTCCATACTTCTATATATGAATGCGGTTTGTGTGTGAGTCTTGTAGCCCGGCATACGTGTAAGTTGTGGTCTTTTCGAGCAATTTGTTGTCTTATGGGTAACGATTACTGCAGTTGCAGTTGGTGCAGTTACAACCTCAACCACCGCACACTTATTGGAAGTGCAACTGATGCATTCTACCACAATACCAACAATTGTATATGCAACCAGCAAGGACCCCAGAGGTATATGGAGATGACAATGACTAGGACTCCTTCTTGCCGATCGACCACATGGTGTGCATCTAGATGCCACTGCTACTTTTACTACATATTCTGCTGTGGTACATTGGACCAACTACCTGAAGTATTAGCTTACATTTAATTTTTTTTTTTTTGAGGTATATGTTTCTCGTACCTAGGAGGCTACTCCTTTAGTTCCAATTCTTAGGACCAAACAATAGCAACAACAACATCAGTCTCAGTAGTAGTTGTACCTATCCGTATTTCTACTCCTAAGAGTTTCACATTTAGGATTTATTAAACCAATAAATTCTTCTCACTTGGTATTCTGTTGGTTTTCATGCACCAGTACTTTATTCTGGGAACGTTGATGACATAGCCTCCTCTGGTGGCTCCATTCTCCTTCGGTATGGGTAGGCGTAAGTGTGCAAATCATTTTATTTACAATTGACCACAATTCAAGGGAAAACAATTTTGTTTATGTGCACTTCAACACCACTCCGGAGCAATGATATGGCGCACGTGTTCAGATTAAAGGGCGTTATTGTTCGTCTGCTGCATTTGAGAGTTTTATACTAGGGGATCGTTTTGCTTTTTGTTGTTGTGTGTTTTTTTTTGTTGTTATTATATCCATGATATTGTCTGGCCATGGTAAATTTTTGTGAATAAGTTACTTGTGTTATTATTCATGAGGTGGGTTTTAATGTTGAAATAGCAATCAAATTAAGACTTATATAAAATACACTTTTGGATGCTATATGGTCATTTGATATGAAAATATGCAGTATAATCGAATTGAATTATTCCAGATTAAATTGCATATATAATATAATATGAGTAACATGATTTAAGCTAAAATTTTTTTGGATTTGTTTTATAAAATTATGGGGAAAAATAAACGCATATCCCTTGCGGTAAATTCTCTCAAGTAATTGAAGTAGCCCATTACTACTCAGCAATTTGTTTCTCTGATTTATCTCATTCGGAATAATTCCCTAACATTGATGTGGAATAATTAACTAACTTTGATTCAGGAAGCTATTTTATACCCTCCATAATAGTACTGGTCCATGAGGGCTTGCCTATGGAATAGTCGTATTAAGTTGTCCTTTGGAAAAAAGCTGTAAGGCGGATAGTACTTCAGATGGGATATATCGGAATACTCTTAGTTTTAGTCGCTAAAAGTACATTGAAAGAACAGTTTTCTTGTTTTGTTTTTTTTTTTTTCAATAACAAAAAAAAAACAAGTAAGGAAAGTCTAAAGTCGGCCGCCTATATTATACCCTACACCACTTTGTAGATCCATATTTTCGATAGCATATCAAATCCGTTCAAAGTGTTGGGTGCTATATATACAGGTTTATGTTTCCATATACATATATTTAAATCTTAAATGGACAAAATTTTATAAACTTTAAATTTAAGACGGCAAATGCACTGGAGTGGAACACAATTTTAGTTAAAGTAAGTAAAGTCTAAATAGTTTACCCATCACCACTATGTAGACCAAAATTTTAAAAAATTAAAAAATTAAATTTGTGTTACCATCTCAACTCCTTCCAATTTGTTGTTAGTTATTTTGAATGTTTATACTCCCATATATAAATATTAATATCTTAACCGATTTGGAGACAATTTTTATACGTCTATTAAATCTCTAGAATTAAAATTTAAAACGGTTAACGTCCTGGGATGAAACACAATGTTAGTAAAAAGAAATATGGGAAATATAAAGCTAGAGCAATTTCCACAAGTCGGAGACTTATTTAAAACTCAACCGTTCTGTGGAAAGTCTTGCATTACATTGCGTAGGATATGACTAAGACATGGGGAAATCATCACAGAATTTTGTGTAAAATGAGGGTATTTTGGCCATATTTGCATAAACCGGAAGAACAAATATATGGAACGTATTTAATATACACTTAAATAGTATATTAAATACGTTCTCTGTGGAAAGTACCGAGTCAAGTGGAGGAAAATCCCATTGAAAATGGCGCTAAAAGTATGAAACATTCTACAATATTTGCCCGACTCTGGCAAACATATATATCTAAATCTGAACCGATTTTGATCAAATTTTTCATGCATAGATAGAAAATAAAATAATTCTGTTATATCTGCAAAATTTCACGTAAATCGGAGTATAACTTTGGCCTCCGTGGTCATATGAGTGTAAATCGGGCGAAAGATATATAGGAGCTATATATAAATCTGAACCGATTTCAACTAATTTTGGCAAACTCAACGATACAATTAAGTGTATTCTATGTGCAAAACTCTGGCTTTTGAGCTCAAATAAGTGAATATCGGACGATAGATATATACGGGAGCTATATCTCAATCTGAACCAAATTTGGTTGAAAATTTTGTCAAAATTTTATTTTTATAGAAAATTTTGTCAAAATTTTATTTCTATAGAAAATTTGTCAAAATTTTATTTCTGTAGAAAATATTGTCAAAATTTTATTTCCATATAACATTTTGGCAAAATTTTATTTTTATAGAACATTTTGCCAACATTTTATTTCTCTAGAAAATTTATCAAAATTCTACTTCTTTAGAAAATTTTGTCAAAATTTTTTTTCTATAGAAAATTTTGTCAAAATTTTATATCTATACAAAATTTAGTCAAAATTTTATTTCGGTAGAAATTGTTGTCAAAATTTTATTTCTATAGAAAATTTTGTCAAATTTTATTTCACTGAATATTTTATCAGAATTTTGTTTCATTGAAATTTTTATCAGAATTTAATTTCCATTGAAGATATTGTCAAAATTTTATTTCTATAGAAACTTTCTCAACATTTTATTTCTATAAACATTTTTGTTAAAATTTTATTTCTATGGACAATTTGGTCAACATTTTATTTGTATAGAACATTTTGTCAGAATTTTATTTCTATAGAAAATTTTGTCAAAATTTTATTTCTATAGAAAATTTTGTCAAAATTTTATTTCTTTAGAAAGTTTTGTCAAAATTTTATTTCTATTGAAAATTTTGTCAAAATTTTATTTCTATAGAAAATTTTGTAAACATTTTATTTCTATAGAAAACTTTCTCAAGATTTTATTTCTTTAGAACATTTTTTCAAAATTTTATTTCTTTAAAAAATGTTCAAAAAATTTTATTTCTGTAGAAAATTTCTATAGACAATTTTTTGAAAATTTTATTTCTATACAAAATGAAACGTAAAAGTTCACAATAAAATCAAAACGGAATGTTCACGATTTCGTTGATGGATGTTCACAATTTCATCAACGGCATTCGTTTTTCTTAAAATATTTGTTAGATGTTGTTGCCACAAGGCAACAAAATTGCACCACAACGGTGGTTCTGATACTCGACATGCTTGCGAAAAAAGACAAGAACTTTAGGTTCTACTGCTATATTGCCTTAAAATTATACCCTTATCAAGAGTATATACAGGGTCAAAAATCTATATTTTAATGGACAATAAAATTGACCACTTAAGTCCATATTCTAGTAAATCCAACTTTTTATATCACCGTGAAATTTCACCCATATACATACACTTTCAATGCCCTGAAATCCAGTACCCGGTTTTTCGTTGTTCGATTACAAACCCTAATGGAATCTAATTTGTCGTAATATTTATTTATTATATTATATATTATATGAAGTGTTTTTCAAATTTTGTTTCGCCGGAGTCGGAGTCGAGCAAAATTTCTACGACTCCGGCTCCGACTCCGACTCCAGCAAAATATTCAGACTCCGACTCCACAGCCCTGGTCACGATAGCGGAAATCTTTTTATTTTAATTTTGTTTATAAATTCGCAACCATTACGATTGCAGATCATAAACACTGGTTGTTGTTTTGACAACGCTTGGTGTCATTTAATCCGTGTCAGATTGATATCTCCTATTCTTCGTGTTATATGTATGGGTACAATTGGTAAGATACCACGTAATTTAATTGTGAATGACAATATTTAGTAGTGCTTTCTACACAATCCATGATTGGGGGTACATAAGATTCTGCCTAGCCGAACTTTTGGCCACTTTTTCTTGTTTTTCTTTAGGGACAAATGCGGCAAAAGGTTCCATAAAAAAGATTTATTTCCCTATTGAGGGAAAACTTCACCAATAAAAGGAGTCTCCGCTGGTCTTAAATTTCGCTTCGAAAGAATTAGTTTTTTGTATACGATTGACTCCGTCCGACTTAATCTCCCTCGCTGATTCAAGTTAACTGCCTGGTCCACATAAACTGATTGCCAATTGCCTTTTAAAAACTGGCTTCCAGTATAACCATACTTATTGCACCAATCATCTCTCCCCTATTAATTCCCGATTTATCACCCTGTTTAGAAATTTGTTAATGTCAATTTGATGCTTGTAGACTTTCGAAAATATGTCATCAGCATAATTATTCCCATAGAAATGAGCCTATTGATGATGAAAACGATAATTTAGTCAACGATGATGGGGAAGCAGTGAAATACAACTTTTACTATTTAATGATCAAATGGTAAAATTTTGTGAGGGTATTTTGTTGCAATTTATGTTTGAGTTTCATGTTAGTAATTACCTCCTTAAAAATGATTTGTAGATCTCTATTACCCGTCAACCTGCATCCCGCAATACAATTGTCTGACTACACTGCAATGCCACTTGTATTGCTGTTTGCATTAAAAAATTTTGTGGTTGTCAGGTATACAAATTCATAGATTGTCATAGGATATGTTTGCCTACATGGAATGTACATGAATGCATGATGACTGTCCTGTCCCAAGTGGATTTATTCTAAATGTATTGAAATATTTTTAGTTTTGTTGGAAAAAGGGTACACATGCGACAAATCTTGATTGGAGTGTCCCAGAGCTAAGTGCATGTACTTCAAATGATATCATAAACTTGGAAAAATTTTACAAGTTTCCATTGGTATTCTATTCATATGGAGGGAGAAAGGAGACATGCAATCCCCCAAAAACTAGAAAACAAAAACCTTTATAGGCCATAAACCTGGTCGAGACGGTAGCCTTATTTCAAATTGGGTATTTGAATCAATAAAAATCCAATAAATGTCTTTTCTAATTTCCTCATTAATAGCTGAAAATGAATTACGATGCAGGCCAGCCAATAACAAAAAAATTGGGAGGAGTTAAATGTAGTGATTTCGACGCGTTTGCTTTGGTTTTATTTGAAGATTTCTTTTGTAGGAAAAGAGTTTTCATGTAGCCTAATGAATGACACGCTACCAAGTTTGATGGAGCACTTAAAAGAACTCTCTCTCTCTCTCTCTCTCTCATTCGATGGTAAACGAACAATTGAGTGGATAGAATGCCAGCACCTTGATTCAATTAAACGAATTTCTATTTTAGTCTGTTTTTATACCCACCACCATAGAATGGTGACGGGGGTATAATAAGTTTGTCATTCCGTTTGTAACGCATCGAAATATCGATTTCCGACTATATAAAGTATATATATTCTTGATCAGGGAGAAATTCTAAGACGATATAACGATGTCCGTCTGTCCGTCTGTCTGTCTGTCTGTTGTAATCACGCTACAGTCTTCAATAATGAAGCAATCGCGCTGAAATTTTGCACAAACTCGTCTTTTGTCTGCAGGCAGGTCAAGTTCGAAGATGGGCTATATCGGTCCAGGTTTTGATATAGTCCCCATATAAACCGACCTCCCGATTTGGGGTCTTGGGCTTATAGAAATCGTAGTTTTTATCCAATTTGCCTGAAATTAGAAATGTAGAGGTATTTTATGACCATAAAGAGGTGTGCCAAAAATGGTGAGTATCAGTCCATGTTTTGGTATAGCCCCCATATAGACCGATCTCCCGATTTTACTTCTTGGGCTTATAGAAACCGCAGTTTTTATTAAATTTACCTGAAATTGGAAATCTAGAGGTATTGTAAGACCACAAATACGTGTGCCAAAAATTGTGAGTATCGGAAAATATTTTGGTATAGCCCCCATATAGACCGATCTCCCGATTTTACTTCTTGGGCTTATAGAAACCGCAGTTTTTATTCAATTTACCTGAAATTGGAAATCTAGAAGTATTGTAGGACCACAAATACGTATGACAAAAATTGTGAGTATCGGTCCATGTTTTGGTATGGTCCCCATATAAAAGGACCTCCCGATTTGGGGTCTTGGGCTTATAGAAACCGTAGTTTTTATCCAATTTGTCTGCAATTGGAAATCTAGTGGTATTTTAGGATCATAAAGAGGTGTGCCGAAAATGGTAAGTATCGGTCCATATTTTGGTATAGCCCCCATTTAGACCGATCTCCCGATTTTACTTCTTGGGCTTATAGAAACCGCAGTTTTTATTCAATTTACCTGAAACTGGAAATCTAGAGGTATTGTAGGACCACAAATACGTGTGCCAAAAATTGTGAGTATCGGTCCATGTTTTGGTATGGTCCCCATATAAAACGACCTCCCGATTTGGGGTCTTCGGCTTATAGAATCCGTAGTTTAAATACAATTTGTCTGAAATTGGAAATTTATAGGTATTTGAGGACCATAAAGAGGTGTGCCACAAATGGTGAGTATCGGTCCATGTTTTGGTATAGCCCCCATATAGACCGATATCCCGATTTTACTTCTTGGGTTTCTAGAATCCGTAGTTTTTATGCGATTTGCCTGAAATTGTTAATATTATTTTAGGCTCCCAAAAACGTGTATCGGATTAAGTTTTTATCGGTCCTTTTGGTAATGCCTCCATATAGACCGACTTCATTTCTTGAGGGTATAGAAGGCGCACTGATCATGAAAATTGCTTGAAACTCAATGTAAAATTTTCAGATTTCAGATACTTCTCGGGTGAAAATCTACAGATTTAAGATTTCAAAGCAAGACGTTATTTTATAATTTTCTAGCACACTTACAAGAGATGTTAATGATTCCTCTAAAACTCAAACAAAAATGGTTCTTATAAATCCAGAATCTGATATAGTCCTCATAGGTGAAATCTTTAAATTTATCTTCGGGAAGTGTCCTCAAGTCCTCAATCCCTCCTGAAATTTCAAAGGAAACCCTAATATTTGGTTCATGGTGGTGGGTATTTAAGATTCGGCCCGGCCGAACTTAGTGCTGTATATACTTGTTTTTTTTTTTCTTTTTGGTTGAATACATTTGCCTATCAAAAATTTTACTGCTCTTTACAAATTTTTATTACTCTTTCATTAAAGAGATCTCTGGAGTTAATGTCATGTGGTTATCATGAGTAATTAAACGCATCTTATTATTATAGAATTTATTATTAAGGCCACACATAAATGTGGCAATGTGAAAATTTTTCAATTTTATTTTATTAGTTGGGAAAATGTCTACTACAAAACTTTATTTTTTCAATGCTCAGGTCATATAATATTTTTAATGAATCAAAACATATATAAATTTGGTTAGTTTCCTTCATTAAAGGTGATTTATCGCTAACGTGTTGTACATCTTGACGAAACCAAGACCTTGATTTAACTAAATGAATTCCCAAAACAAAAATATTTGATTTTTGTTAAATTAAGTTAAGTACACCCTCAAAAAAATAGCTTCTGTAACATATTCTCCGAACACATTCTGCTTCAAGCATATATATTTTCAAGATTGGTCCAAACAAAATATTGTTTGTATTGTTCAAACATATTATGCTTTACCTTAGGCATAACAGGTTGGCTGATAAGTCCCCGGTCTGACACATAGATGGCGTCGCTAGTATTAAATGCATATTATTTTTATATAATACCAACCTTCAAATGATTCGTGTCAAAATTTGACGTCTGTAAGTCAATTAGTTTGTGAGATAGAACGTCTTTTGTGAAGCAACTTGTTATTGTAAAAAAAGGAAAAAAAGGAATTTCGTGTTTTGATAAAATACTGTTTTCTGAAGGGAAAAAATACGGTGGAAGCAAAAACTTGACTTGATAATGAGTTTCCGGACTCTGCCCCAGGGAAATCAACAATAATTTATTGGTATGCAAAATTCAAACGTGGTGAAATGAGCACGGAGGACGGTGAACGCAGTGGACGCCCGAAGGAGGTGGTTACCGAAGAAAACATCAAAAAAATCCACAAAATGATTTTGAATGGCCGTAAAATGAAGTTGATGGAGATAGCAGATGCCTTAAAGATATCAAAGGAACGTTGGTCATATCATTTATCAATATTTGGATATGCGGAAGCTCTGTGCAAAATGGGTGCCGCGCGAGCTCACATTTGGCCAAAAACAACAACGCGTTGATGATTCTGAGCGGTGTTTGCAGCTGTTAACTCGTAATACACCCGAGTTTTTCCGTCGATATGCGACAATGGATGAAACATGGCTCCACCACTACACTCATGAGTCCAATCGACAGTCGGCTGAGTGGACAACGACCGGTGAACCGTCTCTGAAGCGTGGAAAGACTCAAAAGTCCGCTGGCAAAGTAATGGACTCTGTTTTTTGGGATGCGCATGGAATAATTTTTATCGATTATCTTGAGAAGGGAAAAACCATCAACAGTGACTATTATATGGCGTTATTGGAGCGTTTGAAGGTCGAAATCGCGGCAAAACGGCCCCATATGAAGAAGAACAAGTATATATGGCCGTAAGTTCGGCCAGGCCGAATCTTATGTACCCTCCACCATGGATAGCGTAGAAACTTCTACGAAAGACTGTCATCCACAATCGAATAACTTATGTTGTGGTATCTTAAATCGTTTTCTAAATTGTGAGTTAGTCCATAAGTGGTGAGCTAGTCCATACGAATGGACTTTTGCACGGCACGAAGGGAGCCAGAATTGAAATATGAAGGTCGCTTATATGGTGGCTATATACAATTATGAACTTGATATGGACCAATTTTTGTGTGATTGGGGATCGATTTATCTGAGGGCTATATATAACTATAGACCGATATGGACCTAGTTAGGCATGGTTCTTAATGGCCATATACTAGCACAATGTACCAAATTTCAACAGACTCGGATGAAATTTGCTTCTCCAAGAGGCTCCAAAACCAAATCTCGGGATAGGTTTATATGGGTGCTATATATGATTATGGACCACTTGTGGCATGGTTGTTAAATATCATATACTACCACCACGTACCAAATTTCAACCAGATCAGATGAATTTTTCTTCTCCAAAAGGCACAGGAAGCCAAATCTGGGGATTGGTTTATATGGGGGCCATATATAATTATGGACTGATATGAACTAATTCCTGCATGGTTGTTGGATACCATATACTAATATCACGTACCAAATTTCAACCGAATCGGATGAATTTTGCTCTTCCAAGGGGCTCCGGAGGTCAAATCTGGGGATCGGTTTATATGGGGGCTATATATAATTATGGATCGATTTCGACCAATGTTTGCATGGGCCATATATTAACACTACGTACCAAATTTCAACCGAATCGGATGAATTTTGCTCTTCCAAGGGGCTCCGGAGGTCAAATCTGGGGATCGATTTATATGGGGGCTATATATAATTATGGACCGATGTGGACCAATTTTTGCATGGTCATTAGAGACCATATATTAACACCATGTACCAAATTTCAGCCAGATCGGATGCAATTTGCTTCTCTTAGAGGCTCCGCAAGCCAAATCGGGGGATCGGCTTATATGGGAGCTATATATAATTATGAACCGATGTGGACTAATTTTTGCATGGTTGCTAGGGATCATATACTAACACAATGTACCAAATTTCAGCCAGATCGGATTAAATTTGCTTTTCTTAAAGGCTACACAAGCCAAATCTGGGGATCGGTTTATATGGGGCTATATATAATTATGGACCGATGTGGACCAATTTTTGTATGGTCATTAGATACCATATACAAACACCATGTACCAAATTTCAGCCAGATGGGATGAAATTTGCTTCTCTTAGAGGCTCCGCAAGACAAATCGATGGATCGGTTTATATGGGGGCTTTCTATAATTATGAATTTTTGCATGGTTGTTAGAGATCATATGCTGACACCATGTACCAAATTTCAGCCGAATCGGATGAAATTTGCTTTTCTTAGAGGCTACGCAAGCCAAATCTGGGGATCGGGTTATATGGGGGCTATATATAATTATGAATTATGATCATATGCTGACACCATGTACCAAATTTCAGCCGAATCGGATGAAATTTGCTTCTTTTAGAGGATCCGCAAGCCAAATTTGGCGGTCCGTTTATATGGGGGCTATACGTAAAAGTGGACCGATATGGCCCATTTGCAATACAGTCAGACCTACATCAATATCAACTACTTGTGCAAAGTTTCAAGTCGATAGCTTGTTTCGTTCAGAAGATTGCGTAATTTCAACAGACGGACGGACGGATATGCTCAGATCGACTAAGAATTTCACCACGACCCAGAATATATATACTTTATGGGGTCTTAGAGCAATATTTCGATGTGTTACGAACGGAATGTCAAAGTTAATATACCCCCCTTCGTAGGGGGGAGGGTATAAAAAGGGTTTCTATAAGCCATAGACCCCAATTCGGGAGGGACTATATCAAAACCTGGACCGAAATAGCCCATCTTCGAACTTGATCTGCCTGCAATCAAAATACGAGTTTATGCAAAATTTCAGCACGATTGCTTCATTATTGAAGACTGTAGCGTGATTACAACAGTCAGACGGATATGGTTATATCGTCTGAGAATATCTACCTGATCAAGAATATATATGCTTTATATAGTCGGAAATTGATATTTCGATGTGTTACAAATGGAATGACAAACATATTATACCCCCATGACCATTCTATGGTGGTGGATATAAAAATACGAGAATGCGTCTTCTATGTTATCCACCAATCGAATTCGTATAAAGGACAAGAATCGTTGTGGTTATGGATTTTTCCAGTGCAGGCTTCTTTCGTAGTCATTTTGCATTCTTAATATTATTGCCATTCAAATAAATCTCTAATCTTTAATAAAATCTCGAATAATATTGCATTAGCGTTTTTTCTGAAATAATCAAATCCTCAAATCCATCCAAAATCCCAATGAACTAAAAAACTTCCATTTTACCCATATATTTAAATAGACATTACTGCTCCATGAGAACTGCAAATGCATACAAACAAAAAACCAAAATTAAAAGCATGCAATGTCACGGACGTTGCCTTGGGTGTTTTTCACACTTCATAGCTGTCATTTGGTTTGGTCCTAGGTTTTTTACTTATTCTTGATGAAGACACTAATGGGAATCTGTTTAACGCAACGTCACACATGCCTGCCAGACCTAAAATAATTGTTTCGCCCAAGAACACTGAACACTCCGGCTGGCTTGTATAGACTCATGCACTCAGACACCATGGATTTGCATTTTGAAAATCCCAACTCCGATCAACATCAACCAAAGCCACAGTACCAGAACCAAGTAAAGAAATAGCACAACCAGCCAGCCAGACAGACGATTCCTGTGGATGACAATATGATCCCAAATGTTTATAGAAAAAATTATGGGTGTAAGTGCATGCAACCACATCGCTGATGATCAACATGCCACACAAGCAAACAAAATCACTGAAATGATTGCCTTACAGACTGACTGGCTGGCTGGCTGCCTGGTTGAAAGTCTAGCGATGTAATTAATATCATCCTCGAACTCTTTCACCACGAAATCTGAGACATGGTGTGGTGCTATAACGATGTTAGAGTTATTGAGGATATTGAATGTCGAGTTTTATTAGAATATTTCCTATACATTCAAAGGAAACAGGAAGCAATTGTTTGAAATATCTTTCAATTCTTGAGAGGTATAGGCACGCACCAATTACAATAGATTTTATTGTAGCGGAAGTGTAGGTGGCAGTTGTATTAGATAATTTAATGAGTGTTTACAAAATGTGAAACGTTTGTGAATAAATTGCTCTTAATTGGAGCTCTATGTACCTGACAAATGACGAATTAAATACTTGGTTCTATTTACATCACAGGAAAAACGAATTGCGGAAATCTCTGGATTATCGATTCCATATTGAAGAGGAAATGTGTACTGCATTAACCCATTATGTACTATAATCCAGCAAAGCCAATTGGAAGTTGTTCTTTAGTCTTTACCTTTAATGTACACAAAAAAAAAATAACTACCAATGTTTTCACAAGAAGTTCTCTTAAGGACGAACAGAAAACGGAGAATATTGAAACATTGTTTGAAAATTTCCCGATATATTTCTTGGCAGGCTGGAAACTTCGGGTGAAATATTTCGCAACATATTTGAACACATCATTGCGTACGAAGGATGCCTTCTATATTTAGGGATTGGGCAACCCTAACGTTGCACTCAGCCAACTGCCAGCGCTATTGTAAAACTTCATATTGTTGATGTTGTATGTACTCAGAACGATTTAACATACGATTAGGGTTTTCTTTTTCCCGGACTTTTTGCATTCCCGCACCCTTACAAAAAATCGCTTCTGTAACATATACTCCCAAACAAATCTAAGTTCCAAACATTTTGTATTTTTGCATCCAAATTCAATGATGTTGTCTTCCAAAAAACAATATGTTATTATGTGACCATATAATATGTTTGGAAGCATTTTGCACCCAAATATATTATATGCTTTAAAAAAATTCTCCCAAACAATATTGTGCTCAAAATTTTATTTATTTATTTATATATTTACAATCATAATGAATTATGAAAATAAACAGGTAATATAGGTGCTAACAACATAGGTTTTCGACCTGATTGCTCAACATTTTGTTTCTGCCCAATTGTATATTCCCCGACATCTTTCTCACTTCCACGAGATTTTTTAGTTCTTAGCACCTTTTTCTGTAATACAAACATTGTAGAAGAAATTATTCAATTTTTTTTTAATTTAATTTTACCTTTTGCCGGACGGGGATTCGAACAGCGGACCACACAGTTTGTAAGGATCAAAGAAGTAGCTGATCAATTGCTCAAGGAAAAATAAAATGTTAATTTTTTAATAACAAGCAACAACCACCAACTTAATTCAATATCGCTCCCTGTTAAATAGCGCTCCAAGCTACTAAACACATATATGTTTATAGGCTATTTCTAAATTAATATATGTTTGCATCCAAGCATATTATATTTACAAACATTTTATGTCCCAAACATAATATGTTCTAACATATTAACATATATGTCCCAAACATGTTATGCTAGTTTATGAACATTATATGCTTGCACTCAAAAATATTGTGTTTAAAAATTTGTGTTCCAAACATATAATGTTTATAGCCAAACATATGAAAAACATTCTTTTTCATCCGTGCGGGAAGCGGGAATTTTTGTCGGATTTCCCGGGATCCCGGTCAAAGGGAAACCTTCGTTGATGTTGTTACATTTAGATATTTGAATAAATTAGAAATCGCCTAAAGCTACGGTTATAAGGCAGTCTCTTTCGGTATAGTTTTCGGAAGAACACTATTAATATAGTGGGATTTTTTGTAACACTTAAAACTGTTTGGAAAGGAACTTATTTCGATATCAATATCGTTAAACGGGGTCACTAAATGCATATGTTCAGTCAATATTCCCAAAAGGGAAACACTACCATATAATACGACATTCACTTCCGAAATTCACACTTCCGAAATTCACTTTAACAGGATTTCAATTGTCCTATAAATATAAATAAGGGCTTTAAAACCCATATAAATAAGGGCTTTAAAACCCAATTTTTGTAGATTTCAAGCCTAATGTGTCTAAGGTAAAAATTTGAAATTAAAGTAACTATCTTAAAAAAGGTTGGAATTTTCTTATTTCATAAAAAACATCCTTGCAATGCATTTGCCAACGTGGGTTTACTCAGTCTACCAGTCTACCGGAATGTCGGGTTACAGAAATATGGCAATCATAAATTAGGAAGTGCAAAGTTCTTTTTAAAAATTGGGAACCCGTTGGAATCTGGATTAGAACCCACGACTATGTATGTTCCACAAGGCAACTACTACGATTTGGTAGCACAGTTCATCCATCCACTTTAACTAGATTTCAACCGTCTCTTGCCATATAAAACCCTCTATTATACATAAAACATTGTAAAGAAAATTTCCCGGGAATTCCCGCACTTCACTTTTGGGAATTCCCGCTCTTTTTTGGGCGAGATGAATCTTTCAAGTTGCTGTGAACAACACAAATAGAGATCGTATGTAGGGTTTTTCCCGGGAATTCCCGGGAAATTGCTATTTTTTCGCTCCCGCTTTCCCGGGAATTCCCGGGAAAAACCCCTACATACGATCTCTATTTGGGTTTTCACAGCAACTTGAAAGATTCATCTCGCCCAAAAAATTTAATTAACTCGAGAACATTTCTGTGCTATTATATTTTACAATTTTAGACGTGGAATAACTTAGGTACAGTGCATCGTTAAACATAATTCAATTTTTGGCCATGAATCTCTGTCAAGGCCCAGAGTTCACTTCAAAACGAATTTCGTGAAGGTCATCAGTTGTTGTTCCGTAAACCATGGATGCTTTGCCCCTAATGATATTGCATGATCGTCATATTACCTATCGTGCGATTGAGGCAACTGTTAATAGGTCCAGAATACATTTTATATTGCTAGAACATTTGACCGGCACAAAAATTTGTTCGCGTCGCATGCCACACAATTTGTCAATCTTTCAAAACGAGGCTCGTGTCGATTGGTCGAAAGAAATGTTCCGAAAATAGGATCGCCGTATCGTGAATTTGCTCGTAGGAGACCGAAAGTAAACAGCAGTCGGTATTTCATGATGAGCCAAATTCATCAAAATTTGCTAGCACACGAAGCACTTCCGAGCACATTATATCCTGTTTTTTCGGTCCACTGTCCAGTTAGTCAAATCTGAGTGCTGCACATCCATTTATTTGCCAGTTGTCTTTAACGAAATCATCAAACCAACCGCTGAAGACGGATCACTCTTCACCAGGACAATGCGAGAACTCGCACATATCGGCGCAAACAAATGCATCTTTGAGCACTCAAAACATCGATTCGATGGGTCATTCACCGTATAGTTCTAACTTGGTATCGAATGATTTCTTTTTATTCCCTTCGAAAATTGGTTCAAACGCATAGAAAAGTTTATAGATCTTAACGGGTAACATTTTGAACAACAATGAAACTTCGTTGAGTAATATTTGCTTTTGTTCTGTAATCCCGAATATAAAAGGCAACCCTCGTAGAGATTATAAAATGTTAATGTTTTACTTATTTTCATTCCCGCCTATGAAAAGGTCGAGCAAAATTCATTGGCTATGAACAGATTTTGAATAACTTCCTGATCCAAAAAGAAACTATTTATTGATTTTGTGACAATACTTTTTTTAAATGGTACCCATAACATAATAATAATTGTAACCACTTTATGGAAGATATCCGAGAATTTATGACAATGAAAATGTTCGTTATTACATCGAAAGGCGTCATTGTTTATAATAATGAAAAGTTTCGTTATATTAAAGAAATTGTTTAGTTGGCTTAAATTTAGTGAATCATTCCATTAACATAATGATATAATATTTACATATCCCCACTGCAAATATACGAAATTTACCCAAAAAAGGCAAATGCATACGAATTTGGAATCCCCAACTTGCGATCCGGAAGTACTGCAAACTTTGATAAACTCTAATGAATTTGCATAGAAGTACTTTATTTTCGCTTCCATCGAATTGTTATTATACCCTCCATCATAGGATGGGGGTATATTAACTTTGTCATTCCGTTTGTAACACATCGAAATATTGCTCTAAGACCCATAAAGTATATATATTCTGGGTCGTGGTGAAATTCTGAGTCGATCTAAGCATGTCCGTCCGTCTGTCTGTCTGTTGAAATCACGCTAACTTCCGAACGAAACAAGCTATCGACTTGAAACTTAGCACAAGTAGTTGTTATCGACGTTGGTCGGATGGTATTGAAAATGGGCCACATCGGTCCACTTTTACGTATAGCCCCCATATAAAGGGACCCTCAGATTTGGCTTGTGGAGCCTCTAACAGAAGCATATTTCATCCGATCCGGCTGAAATTTGGTATATGGTGTTGGTATATGGTCTCTAACAACCATGCAAAAATTGGTCGACATCGGTCCATAATTATATATAGCCCCCATATAAACCGATCCCCAGATTTGGCTTGCGGAGCCTCAAAGAGAAGAACATTTCATCCGATCCGGCTGAAATTTGGTACATGATGTTGGTATATGGTCTCTAACAACCATGCAAAAATTGGTCCATATCGGTCCATAATTATATATAGCCCCGATATAAACCGATCCCCAGATTTGGCTTGTGGAGCCTCTAAGAGAAGCATATTTCATCCGATCCGGCTGAAATTTGGTACATGGTGTTGGTATATGGTCTCTAGCAATCATGCAAAAATTGGTCCACATCGGTCCATAATTATATATGGCGCCCATATAAACCGATCTCCAGATTTGGGTTGCGGAGCCTCAAAGAGGAGCAAATTTCATCCGATCCGGCTGAAATTTGGTACATGATATTGGTATATGGTTTCTAACAACCATGCAAAAATTGGTCCACATCGGTTAATAATTATATATAGCCCCCATATAAAACATTCTCCAGATTTGACCTCCGGAGCCTCTTGGAGTAGCAAAATTCATCCGATCCGGTCGCTAAAAACCATACCAAAAGTGGTCCACAAATCACACAAAATTTGTCCATATCGGTTCATAATCATGGTTGCCACTAGATCCAAAAATAATCTACCAAAATTTTATTTCTATAGAAAATTTTGTCAAAATTTTATTTCTATAGAAAATTTTTTCAAAATTTTATTTCTAGAGAAAATTTTGTTAAAATTTTATTCGGTTCATAATAAAATTTTCATCATTGTCAAAATTTTATTTCTTTAAAAAATTTTGTCAAAATTTTATTTCTATAGAAAATTTTGTTCAAATTTTATTCGGTTCATAATCATGGTTGCCACTCGAGCCAAAAATAATCTACCAAGATTTTATTTCTTTATAAAATTTTGTCAAAAGTTTATTTCTGTAGAAAATTTTGTTAAAATTTTATTTCTGTAGAAATTTTTGTCAAAATTTTCTTTCTATAGACAATTTTGTCAGAATTTTTATTTCTATAGAAAATTTTGTGAAAATTTTATTTCTATAGAAAGTTTTGTTAAAATTTTGTTTCTGTAGAAAATCCCACGTATGGACTTACATACAATTTAGAAGATGGTGTTAGGAGGTTCTAAGATACCTTGCCATCGGCAAGCGTTACCGCAACTTAAGTAATTCGATTGTGGATGGCAGTGTTTAGTGTTTAGTTTTAGTGCGCAATCCATGATGGAGGGTACATAAGCTTCGGCCTGGCCGAACTTACGGCCGTATATACTTGTTTTTTTAAATTTGTTCATTTGAGTGAGCAAATTAAAAAAAAAAAATAAGTATATACGGGCGTAAATTCGGCCAGACCGAATCTTCTGTACACTCCACTATGGATTGCGTAGAAACTTCTACTACATACTGTTATCCATAATTACTTGGGTTGCGGTAACACTTGCCGATGGCAAGGTATCTCAAAACTTCTTAACATCGTCTTCTAAATAGTAAGTTAGTCTATACGGGGTATATATCAAACAAAAAAGGCCGATTAAATACGTATATAATTCAGTTTGACAACATTTTCTATAAAAATAAAATTTTGACAAAATTTTCTATAGAAATAAAATGTTGACAAAATTTTCTATAGAAATAAAATTTTGACAAAATTTTGCATAGTAGTAAAATTTTGACAAAATTTTCTATAGAAATAAAATTTTGACAAAATTTTCTAAAGAAATAAAATTTTGACAAAATTTTTTAAAGAAATAAAATTTTGACAAAATTTTCTATAGAAATAAAATTTTGACAAAATTTTCTGTAAAAATAAAATTTTGACAAAATTTTCTATAGAAATAAAATTTTGACAAAATTTTCTATAGAAATAAAATTTTGACAAAATTTTCTATAGAAATAAAATTTTGATAAAAATTTTATATAGAAATAAAATTTTAATAAACATTTTATATAGAAATAAAATCTTGACAAAATTTTGCATAGTAATAAAATTTTGACAAATTTTTTTTTAGAAATAAAATTTATTAATTAAAAATAAAATAAAATTTTGACAAAATTTTCTATAAAAATAAAATCTTGAAAAAACTTTGTATAGTAATAAAATTTTGACAAAATTTTCTATAGTAATAAAATTTTAACAAAATTTTCTATAGTAATAAAATTTTGACAAAATTTTATATAGAAATAAAAATTTGGTAGATTATTTTTGGGGATCGGCTATATATAACTACAGGCCGATATGGGCCAATTTTGGCATGGTTGTTAGCGGCCATATACTAGCGCAATGTACCAAATTTCAACCGAATCGGATGAAATTTGCTTCTCTTAGAGGCTCCGCAAGCCGAATCGGTTTATATGGGGGCTATATAGTTATGGACCGATGTGAACCAGTTTTTGCATAGTTATTAGAGATCATATACGAACACTATGTACCAAATTTCAGCCGGATCGGATGAAATTTGCTTCGCTTAGAGGCTCCGTAAGACAAATCGGGCGATCGGTTTAAATGGGGTTTATATATAATTAAGACCGGTATGGACGAATTTGTGAATGGTTGCGGACCAGTTTTTGCATGGTTGTTAGAGACCATATACTTACACCATGTACCAAATTTCAGCCGGATTGGATGAAATTTGCTTCTCTTAGAGGATCCGCAAGCCAAATCTGGGGTCCGTTTATATGGGGGCTATATATAATTATGGACCGATATGGAACACTTTTTGCATGATTGTTAGATACCGTATACTAACACTACGTACCAAATTTCAATCGAATCGAATGAAATTTGCTTCTGTCAGAGGCTCCGCAAATCAAATATGGGGATCGGTTTATATGGGGGCTATACGTAAAAGTGGTCCATTTCATAACCGGATTTACTTTTTCCATTAATTTTTATAACTTCTTCCACAGGATATACCCCATCCTAAAAAAACTAAATTTGTCTTTCCTTTTGTACCGCATCGAAATTTTGGTTTCAGATCCTATAAAGTATAGACTTTTTTGGGCCGTAAGTAGATATGGTCCTACGTCCGTCTTTATCTCCATCAAAACGAGGTCTATTAGTAGCATTTGTTTCGATATATGTTAAGTGGTAAAAACCCTATTTATAGTATCTTGCAGTTCAGATTCTTGGAAGGTAAAAAATTCACTGAGTTATCTGCATTGTTTATCACAGTCTTATTAAAAATGCATAAATTTTGGCTTGTTAAAATATTATGATAAATATTTAATGTAGGGTATATAATGCTCTCGACACATGTGTATATACCGCCCGCCTCAATTTCGAGAAACAAAATTTATTTACATATCACACTTCACTTGAGACTGTTGTTCCATATTTATGAAATGAGAAAGAAAATAGGGTTCAATGCCATCGAGTACAATTCATTCATCCCAACCGGCATACCATTACCGAATGAGTAAGCATTGTGATGTAGTGAATTTCCTACAATCGATCGATGAGGATATTAACATATTCTTGGTATCACTTAAAATAGATAAATTTACTTTAAACAAATATAAATTTTACTGAGACCAGAGCAAACAGAAGCCACAGGAACATCATCGGCAATGGAAACCACCACACTGTGGTGCAAGTGTCACGATTAATGATTAGGGATTGTAATCGGAGGGATCATTTCGACATTTTGGAAATTTGTAAAAGTAGACTTTTCGAGTTATAAACTATTTGAAAATTTGGAAAAGTCGACTTTTCCTTTTTTCCAAATTTTTGAAAAACCATATTTTCAAACTTGCGATTTTTTTTTTTAATTTTTGAGCTTTGGTTAATTCCGATAATTCTACATATTCATATTTACCATATGTCGGTGAATATGTATTCCTTTAAAATAAGTGTTAAAATACATTATATTGTCTACAGATACTCTCAGAGTTACCATAGAAATGTTTGCATTATATTCACTTACCATTTATCTTACCATTTTTGGGATCTGCTCATATCTTATTGTATCAAATTATAATTTGAATTTTTACTCAGGAAAAAAGCTGAATTTCTAATCCTCTAATAAATAGAGGATTACGGGATGCGATTAAAAAAAGTATTCGTGGAACAATTTCCAATTTTTATACCCTCCATCATAGGAAGGGGGTATATTAACTTTGTCATTCCGTTTGTAACACATCGAAATATTGCTATAAGACCCCATAAAGTAATATATTCTGGGTCGTGGTGAAATTCTGAGTCGATCTAAGCATGTTCGTCCGTCTGTTGAAATCACGCTAACTACCGAACGAAACAAGCTATCGACTTGAAACTTGGCACAAGTAGTTGTTCTTGATGTAGGTCGGATGATATTGCAAATGGGTCATATCGGTCCACTTTTACGTATAGCCCCCATATAAACCGACCCTCAGATTTGGCTTGCGGATCCTCTAAGAGAAGCAAATTTCATCCGATTCAGTTGAAATTTGGTACATTGTGTTAGCATATGATCTCTAACAACCATGCAAAAATTGGTCCACATCTGTTTATAATTATACGAGTATATAGCCTCCATATAAACCGATCCCCAGATTTGACCTTCGGACCCTCAAAGGGAAGCAAATTTCATCCGATCCGGCTGAAATTTGGCACATGGTGTAAATATATGGTCTCTAACAACTGTGCAAAAATTGGTCCACATCGGTCCATAATTATATATAGCCCCCATATAAACCGATCCGGCTGAAATTTGGTACATGGTGTTAGTACATAGTCTCTAATAACCATGCAAAAATTAGTCCATATCGGTCAATAATTATATATAGCCCCCATATAAACCGATCCCCAGATTTGACCTCCGGAGCCTCTTGGAAGACCAAAATTCATCTGATTCAGTTGAAATTTGGTACGTGATGTTAGTATATGGTATCCAACAACCATGGAGGAATTGGTTCATATCAGTCCATAATTATATATAGCCCCCATATAAACCGATCCCCAGAAATTGACCTCCGATGCCTTTTGAGAAGCAAAATTCATCCGATCTGGTTGAAATTTGGTACGTGGTGTTAGTATATAATATTTAACAACCATGCCAAAAGCGGTCCATATCAGTCCATAATCATATATAGCCCCCATATAAACCGACCCCGAGATTTTGTGTTGGAGCCTCTTGGAGGAGCAAATTTCATCCGATTGAGTTGTAATTTGGTACATTGTGCAAGTATATGGTCGTTAACTACCATGCCTAACTAGGACCATATCGGTCAATTCTGGCTCTCTACGTACCGTGCAAAAATCCATATCGACTCGTAACAATTTATAGACTTACCTATACATACCTTTTTTGTCTAATATATACCACTTATGGGCTAACTCACAATTAGAAAACCATTGGTAAGTATTACCACAACCCAAGTAATTCGATTGTGGATGACAGTCTTTCGTAGAAGTTTCTACGCAATCCATGGTGGAGGGTACATAAGATTCGGCCGAACTTACGCCACTTCTAGAATTAAACCCATATTGTTTTTATACCCTCCACCATAGGATGGGGGGTATATTAACTTTGTCATTCCGTTTGTAACACATTGAAATATTGCTCTAAGATCGCATAAAGTATATATATTCTGGGTCGTGGTGAAATTCTGAGTCGATCTGAGCATGTCGGTCCGTCCGTCCGTCTGTTGAAATCACGCTAACTTCCGAACGAAACAAGCTATCACCTTGAAACTTGGCACAAGTAGTTGTTATTGATGTAGGTCGAATGGTATTGCAAATGGGCCATATCGGTCCGCTTTTACGTATAGCCCCCATATAAACGGAACCCCAAATTTGGCTTGCAGACCCTCTAAGAGAAGCAAATTTCATCCGATCCGGCTGAAATTTGGTACATGGTGTTAGTATTAAGTCTCTAACAATCATTCAAAAATTGATCCACATCGGTCCATAATTATATATAGCCCCCATATAAACCGATCTCCCGATTTGGCTTGCAGACCCTCTAAGAGAAGCAAATTTCATCCGATCCGGCTGAAATTTGGTACATTGTGTTAGTATATGGTCCTTAACAATCATACAAAAATTGGTCCATATCGCTCCATAATTAAAAATAATTCCCATATAAACCGATCCCCAGATTTGGCTTGCGGAGCCTCTAAGAGAAGCAAACTTCATCCTATCCGGCTGAAATTTGGTACATGGTGTTAGTATATGGTCTCTAACAACCATGCCAACCATAATTATATATAGCCCGCATATAAACCGATCGCCAGATTTGACCTCTGGAGCCTCTTGGAAGACCAAAATTCATCTGATTCAGTTGATAATTGGTACGTGGTGTTATTATATGGCCTCAAACACCCATGCAAAAATTGGTAGAAATCGGTCCATATTTATGTATAGCCCCCATATAAACCGATCCCCAGATTTGACCTACCGAGCCCCTTGGAAGAGCAAAATTCATCGCATTCGGTTGAAATTTGGTACGTGATGTTTCTATATGGTATCCAACAACCATGCATGAATTGGTTCATATCAGTCCATAATTATATATAGCCCCCATATAAACCGATCCCCACCTTCGGTGCCTTGTGGAGAAGCAAAATTCATCCGATCTGGTTGAAATTTGGTACGTGGTGGTAGTATATGATATTTAACAACCATGCCAAAAGTGGTCCATATCAGTCCATATCCCCCATATAAACCGAGATTGGTTTTTGGTCCCCCATATAAGCGACCCCCATATTTCAATTCTGGCTCCCTACGTACCGTGCAAAAGTCCATATCGATTCGTAATTATTTGTAGACTTACATACCTTTTTGTCTAATAAATACCACGTGTGGACTAACTCACAATTTAGAAAACGATTTAAGATACCACAACCCAAGTAATTCGATTGTGTATAACAGTCTTTTGTAGAAGTTTCTACGCAATCCATGGTGGAGGGTACATAAGATTCGGCCTGGCCGAACTTACGGCCGTTTATACTTGTTATTTATTCCTTTGCTTAAATCGACGTTTCTATACATTTTAAACCTTTCGCATAAGTAGTTTACTATACCACTGTGTTCAGATGCAAATGCATATAAGACACTAAAAGACTCAACAGACGAGTTTTGGTAAATATGGAAATTGTTTATTTTTGTTATACATGAGGGTGACTGAATGGCGTTTAAATCCCCTTTTTAGTGCGGCATCTAACATATTGTGGGAGAATTGAAAAAATCTTTTTGGTTTTTTTAATGTTCTAATTCATCTGTTTTTTATCGTTTCCAAATTGTGGTAATAATTCCGTTGCCTGTGTTTAAAAAAAGAATGATTTTTCCTCTTCAAAACAGGAAGATTTTTTTTTTTTAAGAATTCTTTGTGGCAATTGTTTACGATAAAGTAATAAAATTATTTTTTTTTGTCCCACATTATGTGTTAGTCTGATAGATGTTTTGAAGGGTCCCGTTCATGTTGAAAGGCTTCCAAGGGAATTTCGAGAATATTTCCAGTGACACGTGTGTTTTTTTAATTAGGGCATTCTACTCAATTTTGCCTTGTAAAAATTCTATTGTGGAAATCTTGTGACATTTTTTCATATTATTTTATTCATCCTGAACTTGAAGGGGCATCCATTTGAAAAAATGCAAATCTTAAATACCATGCATAAAAATAAAATAATCATTTTTTTTTTAAATTGAAGCGGGTTACTTTTAATTATAAAGAATTTAAGATGGAATTGATAAAACTTACTGTCTCTAGATTCAACATCAGATTCTGCTCCCAATAATAGAATTGACACTATTAGTTTCAGGCAATTTCCAATCTGTTGATCAACAAGGTAGAAAAGCGAAAAACGATATACTGCACTACTGTTAACTATGTGGGTGGGAATGTGACAGCATGGCGTTGTAAACCTCATATTTCTTGAAAGAAATATACACCAAATAGATAATTTAAATATCAGCAAGTATGCTATACATCACCAAAAAAGTATAACCACACCCTCCGAGTTCTTAGCAAAGAAACTCTCAATACGTCCTAATGGATGTATGGAGCTCAATTCCAGTAGATTTGACGAAAACCCTAACCCATTCAATCCCAACGAGACTCCAGGCAATAGAAAAAACTAAAGGCTACCATAAAAAATATTAAAAATTTGTAAACCAATAATTTTTATTTATTTGTAATGTACAAGTTTTTTCTTTGGCTAAGTGAAATTTACTTCAGCTTAAAACTGCGGTGTCCAATACACACACAAAAAAAATTCTGATTCTATCACGAAATTAATTGATCCAAATAATTTTTGAATTGAAATGTCTACATTCACAGAAATGGTAGTATCAATTAAAAAAGTAATTGAAAGTCAATTAAAAAATTAATTGATTCAATTAAAAAATTAATTGGTACTATAAATTTTTTTGTTTTTGTTTTTATACCCTCCACCATAAGATGGGGGTATATTAACTTTGTCATTCCGTTGGTAACACATCGAAATATTGCTCTAAGACCCCATAAAGTATATATATTCTGGATCGTGCTGAAATTCTGAGTCGATCTAAGCATGTCCGTCCGTCTTTTGAAATCACGCTAACTTCCGAACGAAACAAGCTATCGACTTGAAACTTGGGACAAGAAGTTGTTATTGATGTAGGTCGGATGGTATTGCAAATGAGCCATATCGGACCACTTTAACGTATAGCCCGACCCCCCAGATTTGACCTCCGGAGCCTCTTGAAGGAGCCAAATTCATCCGATCCGGTTGAAATTTGGTACGTTGTGTTAGTATATGGTCTCTAATAACCATGCAAAAATTGGCCCATATCGGTCCATATAAACCAATCCCCAGATATGACCTCCGGAGCTTCTTGGGGAAGTAAAATTCAACCGATCCGGTTGAAATTTGGTACATGGTGTTAGTATATGGTCTCTAACAACCATGCAAAAATTGGTCCATATCGGTGTATAATTATATATAAATCGATACCCAGATTTGACCTCCGGAACCTCTTGGAGGAGCAAAATTCATCCGATTCGGTTGAAATTTGGTACATTGCGCTAGTATAGGGCCGCTAACAGCCATGCAAAAATTGGTCCATTTCGGTCTATAGTTATATATTGCCGATGGCCAAACATATAAAAATTGGTCCAAATCGCCAAAAATAATCTACCAAAATTTTATTTCTATAGAAAAATTTTTCAAACTGAATCATATACGTATTTACTCGGCCTTTTTTTGTTTAATATATACCCCGCATGGACTAACTTACACTTTAGAAGTCGATGTTAAGAAGTGTTAACATACCTTGTCATCGGCAAGTGTTACCGCAACCCAAGTAATTCGATTGTGGATGACAGTCTTTAGTAGAAGTTTCCACGCAATCCATGGTGGAGGGTACATAAGATTCAGCCAGGCTGAACTTGCGGCCGTATATACTTGTTTGATTTTTGTTTCAATTTAAAAATTTGTTGAATCAATTAAATTTTTAATTGAATGTTTTTTAAAACTCAATTAAGACTTTAATTGGAACATTTTTTTCTGTGTAAGTCAAATATACCAAATAATGGAAATATATTACCAAAGTTTGCACAGGTATTTATGAACTTAAAATACCTCTATATTTACAATTTCCTGAACCGATGAAGCCCATCTTCGAACTTAACATACTTGCAGACAAAATCCAAATCTGTGCCAAATTTGTAAATGACTCCATTTATTTATTGTATGTTAGGCTGTAGCGTAATTAAGACAGAGAGATAGACCAAGAATCGTCCAAGAATTTTATGTTGTATGGATTCATCACTTGCGCTTACAATACTACACTGCTAGAAAAAAAACTTTTTTTATATTAACGAAAAGTGTCATTAAAATTGCGCCAATGGAACGAAATTTTTCCTTATTATAGCGGAATTTCTGTTGATCAACAAAAACTTTCGTACCATTAACGAATATTTTCATTGTCTTAAAGAAAATGTTTCAATAAATAAAGAAACAATTTCGTTGGCATAATTTTGAATAAATTTTCTTTATGCGTATAATACCTCCGTAACAGAACATGGGGCCTGTTTCTCAAAATACTTACAGGACATACACTCTAATTTTTGCGTTGACAGAACACAATACCACAAGTTTGGCATTTCCGAGACAATGGAAATTACGTTTTTTTACGTTTGCAAGGGCATGTCCTATGCGGAATGTGTTTTTATAGATTTATAAACCAATGACTTAAAATTACGTGAACAAGTGGCTTTTGGAGTATGCTCAAAAAACCTGGAAATTAAAATTCTGAAAAAAATTACCTAAGCACTGTAGTGTTTTTCAGGCGGAAATATTGGCAATTCAGTTCAAAGTATCTACTTTGTGAGAAATAGATAACAAGTGTACTATCTACTAATGCAAAGGGAGGTTAAAATTTCAAGGGTCGATGTTGATTTTGAATAAAACACAAACTATTTAGGAAATTATTGTAATTTTATTTTATTATGATATATTGGTATCATTCAATTATGTATGGAACAAAATATCGGCCAAATGGGCGCCGCGACCTCGGTGCCATACCTTCATCCGATGGTCCAAATTTTCGATGACGCTGAGGCATAATGGACGTTCTATGCCGTTAATGTGGCGAATTATCTCATCCTTTAGCTCTTGAATTGTTGCTGGCTTATCGACGTACACCTTTTCTTTCAAATAACCCCAAAGAAAAAAGTCCAACGGTGTCAAATCACATGATCTTGGCGGCCAATTGACATAGCCATTACGTGAGATAACACGGTCATTGAATTTGTTGCGCAAAGGAGCCATTATTTCGTTAGCTGTGTGGCAAGTGGCACCGTCCTGCTGAAACCACATATCGTCCACATCCATATCTTCCAATTCGGGCCATAAAAAGTTCGTTATCATCTCACGATAGCGAACACCATTCACAATAACTGCCTGACCGGCCTCATTTTGGAAAAAATACGGCCCGATGAAGCCGCCAGCCCATAAACCGCACCAAACATTCACTCTTTGTGGGTTAGGTTAGGTTAGGTTAGGTTATGTGGCAGCCCGATGTATCAGGCTCACTTAGACTATTCAGTCCATTGTGATACCACAGTGGTGAACTTCTCTCTTATCACTGAGTGCTGCCCGATTCCATGTTAAGCTCAATGACAAGGGACCTCCTTTTTATAGCCGAGTCCGAACGGCGTTCCACATTCCAGTGAAACCACTTAGAGAAGCTTTGAAACCCTCAGAAATGTCACCAGCATTACTGAGGTGGGATAATCCACCGCTGAAAAACTTTTTGGTGTTCGGTCATAGCAGGAATCTAACCCACGACCTTGTGTATGCAAGGCGGGCATGCTAACCATTGCACCACGGTGGCTCTTTGTGGGTGCATTGGTTTTTCGACAATCACTCTTGGATTCTCATTCGCCCAAATGCGGCAATTCTGTTTATTGACGAATCCACATGGGTGAAAATGTGCCTCATCACTGAAGATGATTTTCTTCGAAAATTGATCATCCATTGTTACCATTTCTTGGAACCATTTGACACGTTGTTGGATTGTGTATCTCTCCATGGTTCAAATTGAGTAAATCTGAAATAGAGAAATTTCAAATAAAATTCGGAAGGAAACTTGGCGTTTAGGTGTGGTTCACATTCAACATCGGCTCTTACAATTTAACCACCCTTTAATAGTTTGTGATATTTTGTAACCGAAACCGTTCAGTAACAATAAGTCATGATTCTCAAGCATACGGTATTAGGGATATGTGGCAAATGCACTTGCTAACCAATTTTCACCTTAAATAATGTAATACTGAATTCTTATTGAAAAGTCTCAAAATACCCTTTGAATCACCCTATGGATCCAACGATGTCCGTCCGTCCGTCTTACAAACGAACCAAGTTATCCACTTGAAACTTGGCACAAGTATTTCTTATTAATAGAGGTCGAATAATATTGCAAATGGGCTATAGCGAACCCATATAAACAGACCCCTAGATTTGACTTCTGAAGCCTCTTGGAAGAGCAGATTTCATCCGATCCGATACCTTGCCAGCAGCAAATGCTACCACTAGTAAGTCGATTGTAGAAGAACTTTCTACGCAATCCATGGTGAAGAGTACATAAGATAGGGCCTCGCCCGACTTAAGGCCGTCTATACTCGTTTTTATTTATTTATTGAAATTGGTTCATGCATAACATGACTCCAGGTCCTATAGAAAATATTAATATCAACATTTTAAATAGAAACTCTGATTCTTGCCAGCTTTACCATTTTGCCCCCTTTGAATAAGCCTGTCACCTTTTATCTAAGTTTCCTGCTTCTTCCGTCTTCCAGTCATCGGTGATTATGGATCTCTCCGCTGGTAAACTCATTTTTGCGTAAAATATTTCATCGATTTCACTCCTCTTGAGAAACAACTTACCCTATGTAAGTATTCATTGTGACAGCGGGGACTAACAATAAATACCCGTAGAACCTTAGTTTCCCATTTTCCCCCTCTCCCATTTTGTTTGAAAACTTTAGTTTTCACATTGAGCATTAGCTGTAAATATTTTGAAGAAAGTATTCAAATACAAACTCATTTAAATCAGTATTGCCAATAAGTTCTTGGATAAAGTATAGCCACAAATCGTATAATGGGTTTTTAACTTTTTTCAATAAATTTTACCCCTAAAAACTTCTCGCAGAACAGAAGTGCTAAAGTCATTTCAAGAATTTTAAGGTGTTATACAATGCCTCTCAACTAATTAATCACATTTAAGTATAAAATTGTGTTTAAAACAAACAAATACTCTGACACACATATACACAAACACTCACATGCCTATATGTATATGCAAACCATGGTCGTCATTAACAAATTAATCATTACATGGGTAAAATTAAACAATTTAAATAAATGGACATGCTGTGTCTATGGCCATCCATTCGGACCATCAATTAAACAAAACTCCGTAGAAGAAACGTGAAACCACTGAGAGATACACGAGAGCATAATGGTCAGCACACGGGGGAATGAACCAGGCTACAACACAAAAGTCAGGATATTCAAGTTGACTGACTGATTGGCTGACAGTATCCAGCAAGCAATGAAATCAGCAGAGTAACATGTTGATGATGTGACGACGAGTTCTATCGAAAGATCGAATTGAAATCCCACATTACGATATCTGTATAAATTTACATAGATACATGTGCCATACAATTTCACCTATACTAATGGGAATGAGTGTTATATTCATACGCATGAGTTTATTGGAGTGGTTCTTAGAGTTGAATGATAATTTCAAACAAATTGGCATTTCGGATATCCTGGATCCGCGAAAAAATATGACAATTAGATATATCGTCTCATGACGTTACATTATATTATCAATCGATGTAGAACAATCTTTGTAGTATACCTGCCCTGAAAAAAAAAAACATACCAAAGGTTCCAAAGATTTTGCCTTTACACTAATGATTTTGGTATTGATTCCGAGCCAAAGAAGCGGAGTATTTAATAAGGATACTTTTACGAAACAATTCTTTTTATACCCTAAACCACATAGTGGTCAGGGTATAATAACTTTGATCTGCCAAAAAATGTGCCTAACAGAAATATTGATTTTAGACCCCAAAAAATATATACCGATCGACTCAGAATCACGGACTGAGTCGATCTAGCCCTTTGTATCCGTCCGTTTGTCCATGTATTTGTTGTTCGCAGGATTCCGTTCGCAATTATTAACAGATTTTGATGAAATTTGGTACCTGGCGTTTTTTGACACAAGGACGAACGCTATTGAATTTGGAAAAAAATCGGATCAAATTTAGATATAGCTCTCATATATATATGTATCGTCCGAGTATCCCAAATTTGGCCACAAGTCCCTTATTTATAAACCGATCTTACTCAAAGTTGGCCAAATCTAATTTTCTGTAACAAAAAATCATTGAAATCGGTCCAGATTTAGCTATAGCTCCCATGTACCACCCGATATTCCCAAATTTGGCCATAAACCTTTATACTCTAATATTCTATAATACTAACTATATGTACACAAAATCATGGAAACCGGTTCAGATTTAGATGTAGCTCTCTTATATATGTATCGCCCGATATTCCCAAATTAGTCCATAAACCCCTTATTTATCAACCGATCTTACTCAAGGTTGACATACTCTAATCTTCTATAGTCTTAAAATTTCAATAATTTTTGCAACAAGTAAGTATAGTAGAAAGTCGGGCGGGGCCGACTATATCATACCCTAAACCACCCTACTGAATTAGTAAACCTAAGCATTTGTGGCGTATCATTGATATAGGTTTGGGAGATAAACCGCATTTCCATATTTAAGAAAATTAAGGGTCACATGTTTATAGGAGCTTTATCTGAATCTGAACAGAATCTATATGTACTTGATTTTGTACCTACACAGAAAAAAATTTCACGAAAAATTGTCCAATTAAAATTTTAATTGAATTTTAAAAAATATTCAATTAAAAATTTAATTGAATCAACAAATTTTTTAATTGAAACAAAAATCAATAACGTAAATCAATACTATCAATTAATTTTTTAATTGAATAAATTAATTTTTTAATTGACCTTCAATTAATTTTTTAATTGATACTATCATTTCTGTGATTGAAGACATTTCAATTAAAAATTAATTGAATTAATTAATTTCGTGATTGAATCAGAAAATTTTTTTTGTGTGTACAGAGTTTGTACGCCACTACTATTGTGTCCATTATTAAAAAAAAAAAAAAAAAAAGGAAATCGCTCAATTAGTGTGGGTAATATATCCAAAATATATCAAAATACTATCGAGTTATACTAAAAAAAATTGAAATTTGAGTAATAAGAGTATTATGGCCAAATTTGGGAAAACCGAGCAATGCATATATATATGGGAGCTTTACCCAAATCTTAAACAATTTGGATAATATTTTTCAGGTTTGATTGATACCAAAGAACGTTACCTTGTGCTAAATCTGAGTAAGATCAGTTAATAAATGAGGTCTCTATGGTCAAAAATAAAGTTATCAGGGGGAAGTTTAAGTTATTGTAAAAATCGGGTGATACATATATATTGGAGCTACATCTAAATCTGAACAGATTTGGATGATATTTTGAAGATTATGTTGATATTACAGAAAATTACATTGTGCTAAATTTGAGTAAGATCTGTTAAAAATTAGGCCACGACTGTCAAAAATAAGGTTATTATTTAAATACGTGGACGGACGGACACCAAGGACCACATCGACACTGAGTAGCAAGGTTACCACTTGAGTAAAAAAATGTACCAAAATTTGGGGAAATTTTTACCAAAAACTACCAAACAAAACATATTAATTTGCAAAAATTTTATTTTTCATAAAGTTTTGTTTAAAATTTATTTCTATAGAGATTTTTGTAAACCTTTTATTTTTATTGTTTATTTTTATAGAAAATTTCGCCAAAATTTTATTTCTATAAAAAATTTTACCAAAATTTTATTTCTATGGAAATTTTACCAAAATTTTATTTCCATATAAAATTTAGCTAAAATTTAATTTCTATAGAAAAATTTGCTAAAATTTAATTTCTATAGAAAATTTTGTGAAAATATTATTTCTATAGAAAATTTTGCCAAAATATTACTTCTATCGAAAATTTCGTTATGTTAGGTTATGTGGCAGCCATATGTATCAGGCTCACTTAGACTATTCAGTCCATTGTGATGCCACATTGGTGAACTTCTCTCTTATCATTGAGTGCTGCCCGATTCCATGTTAAGCTCAATGACAAGGGACTTCCTTTTTATAGACGAGTCCGAACGGCGTTCCACATTGTAATGAAACCACTTAGAGAAGCTTTGAAACCCTCAGAAATGTCACCAGCATTACTGAGGTGGGATAATCCACCGCTGAAAAACTTTTTGGTGTTCGGTCGAAGCAGGTATCGAACCCACGACCTTGTGTATGCAAGGCGGGCATGCTAACCATTGCACCACGGTGGCTATAAGTAGACTGCCATCCACAATCGAATTACTTGGTTTGTGGTATCTTAAAACTTCTTAACATCGTTTTCTAAATTGTGAGTTAGTCCATACGTGGTAGAGAACCAGAATTGAAATATGGGGGTCGCTTATATGGGGGCTATATACAATTATGAACTTGATATGGACCAATTTTTGTGTGATTGGGGATCGATTTATCTGAGGGCTATATATAACTATAGACCGATATGGACCTAGTTAGGCATGGTTTTTAACGGCCATATACTACCTTAATGTACCAAATTTCAACTAACTCGGCTGGAATTTGCTCCTCCAAGAGGATCCAAAACCAAATTTCGGAATCAGTTTATATAGGGGCTATATATTAATATGGACTGATATGGACCACTTTTGGCATGGCTGTTAAATATCATATACTACCACCACGTACCAAATTTCAACCAGATCGGATGATTTTTCCTTCTCCAAAAGGCACTAGAGGTCAAATCTGGGGATCGGTTTATATGTGGGCTATATATAATTATGGACTGATATGAACCAATTCCTGCATGGTTGTTGGATACCATATACTAACATCACGTACCAAATTTCAACCGAATCGGATCAATTTTGCTCTTCCAAGGGGCTCCGGAGGTCAAATCTGGGGATCGGTTTATATGGGGGCTATATATAATTATGGACCGATGTGGACCATTTTTTGCATGGTCGTTGGAGACCATATACTTACGCCATGTATCAAATTTCAGCCGGATCGGGTGAAATTTGCTTCTTTTAGAGGCTCCAAAAGCCAAATCGGGGGAACGGTTTATATGGGGGCTATATATAATTATGGACCGATGTGGACCAATTTTTGTATGGTTGTTAGAGATCATTTGGTGGCACCATGTACCAAATTTCAACCGGATCGGATGAAATTTGCTTCTCTTAGAGTCCCCGCAAGCCAAATTTGGGGGTCCGTTTATTTATGAGCTATACGTAAAAGTGGACCGATATGGCCCATTTGCAATACCATTCGACCTACATCAATAACAACTACTTGTGCCAAGTTTCAAGTCGATAGCTTGTTTCGTTCGGAAGTTAGCGTGATTTCAGCAGACGGACGGACGATATATACTTTATGGGGTCTTAGAGCAATATTTCGATGTGTTACAAACAGTTTCGATGACAAAGTTCATATACCCCCCTATCCTATGGTGGAGGGTATAAAAACAGAAATTATAATAGATTTGAATAATGCAGCAATCGTGTGAAATTTTATACAAACGTCGTATGTCTGCCCATGTTTCTATATAGACCGATCCCCCGATCATCCGAGTTGCTTAAAATATGAAACTTGGAGGTATTTTTGGTCCATTTGACCGATCTTCCGTTGTCTTTTTGAGGGCATGGAAGCCGTAACTTTTATCCGATATGATTAAAATTAACAATCTAGTGATGGTTTAGATTCGTAAGGTGTTATGCTAAGTTTAGTACAGATAGGCCTTTTTGATATAGGCCTCATATACTTTTGAGGGCAGGAAATTCGCAAATTTCGTGAAGTTTGATTTTGTGTGAAATTTGGTATATAGCGGTCCATAGTTTTATATAGCTCCATACATACCGATATTTTAAAGTAATATATATTGGTAATATATATATATATATATATATATATATATATATATATATATATATATATATATATATATATATATATATATATATATATATATATATATATATATATATATATATATATATATATATATATATATATATATATATATATATATATATATATATATATATATATATATATATATATATATATATATATATATATATATATATATATATATATATATATATATATATATATATATATATATATATATATATATATATATATATATATATATATATATATATATATATCTCCCGATTCGAGTACATGGATGCCGCAGTTTTCATCCGATTTGATATCAGGAGGTATTTTCGATCAATATTTCGGTATATCTTCTATATAAATCAATCTCCCGAATCGACTTCTTGGACCAAAAGAAACAGCCATTTTGCTTGGCATGGCTGGAAATATAAAGGTAACAAAATATGAGATTCTTTATATTAAATTTATGGTCCATAGCAAAGTCCCAAAGTACCTACAACCGACGCCGAAAATATTCCCGTAGTTAAACTAACGCTAAATTTAACTTATGTTTATTGCAAAAAAAAAATATTTGTTTGTAGTAAAATTTGTTTTATTTTGTTCCAAAATTTTCAGAGCCGAATGAAATTTTCTTTTTTTAAGAATATCTCAAACATTTCATGAACTAAATGTTATTCATTCAATGGTCAAGATTCGGCGATAACGGTTATTTTACCCACCACCATAGAATGGTGATGGGGGTGTAATAAGTTTGTCGTTCCGTGTGTAACACATCGAAATATCGATTTCCGACTATATAAAGTATATATATTCTTGATCAGTCTCTTGTCTATTGTAATCACGCTGCAGCCTGTCTGTCTCTTATAATCACGCTGCAGCCTTCAATAATGGCGCTATCGTCCTGAAATTTGGCACAGATTCGTTTTTTGTTTGCAGGCAGGTCAAGTTCGAAGATGGGCTATATCGGTCCAAGTTTTGATACAGTTCCCATATAAACCGACTTCCCGATTTGGGGTATTGGGCTTATAAACACCGTAGGTGTGCCGAAAATGGTGCCCATGTTTTGGTATAGCCCCCATATAGACTGATCTCCCGAGTTTGCTACTGGGGCGTCTAGAAACTGTATTTTATATCCGATTTGCTTGAAATTGAAAATCTGGAAGTATTTTGGAACCACAAATAGGTGAGCCGAAATTAAGGTGTATATGGTCCATTTTTGAGGATAACCCCAATATAGACCGATCTCCCGATTTTACTTCTTGGGCGTCTAGAGACTATATTTTCAAGCCGAATTGCATGAAATTGAAAATGGTGCCTATCGGTTCATGTTTTGGTATATCCCCCATATAGACCGATTTCCCGACTTTATTTCTTGGGCTTCTAGAATCCGTAGTTTTTATTCAATTTGCCGAAAATTAAAATTCTAGAGGTATCTTAGGACCATAAAGAGGTATTTGAGGAACATTAAGAGGTGGTGAGTATTGGTCCATGTTTTGTCATAGCCCCCATATAGACCTAACTCCCGAATTTATTTCCAGGACTTCTGGAATCCGGCTGACCACCCATGTTTTGGTATAGCCCCCACATAGACCGATCTCCAGATTTACCTCCTTGGGCTTCTAGAAACCGTAGTTTTTATCCGATTTGCACAAAAATGTAAATATAATGGATTTTTTTTTTTTACCGGTCCATTTCGTAAGGCATCGATATAGACCGATTTAACTTCTTGAGGGTACACCCAAAGAAAAAATATTTTCCTCCGGTATGAAATTTTAGACAAACAAAATCCCCTTTCGTATAAAGTATTTTGTTTGGAGCAAATAATCCGAATTTTTGATAAGCGATTCAACGATTGTCTATAAAATTTGTATCAAAAGAAAACTTTGCTTGTTCCTCAGAAAAGTAAACATTTCTTTCATGATCATGAAAATTGCTTGAAACTGAAAGTAAAATTTCCAGATTTTACTCATCGTATTCATTTAAATAGTGGCGAAAAAAATATACAGATTTAAGATTTTAAATCAAGGCGTTATTTCATCATATACACGATATGTTTATGTTTTCTCTAAAACTCAAACAAAATTGGTTCTCATAAATCCAGAATCTGATCTAGTCTTTATAGGTAGAATCTTTAAATTTTTTCTTCGGGAATTCTATACATTATCAAGTAACCCGCTACGACCAAGAGTTTTCAAAGTAATCTATAATATTTGATTCATGGTGGTGGGTATTTAAGATTTGGCCCGGCCGAACTTACTGTTGTATATAACATACTTGTTTTCTCTACTTTTAGTTTTTTTTTATACTCCACCATACATTAACTTTGTCATTCCGTTTGTAACACATCGAAATATTGCTCTAAGATCCCATAAAGTATATATATTCTGGGTCGTGGTGAAATTCTGAGTCGATCTAAGCATGTACGTCCGTCCGTCCGTCCGTCCATCCGTCCGCTCGTCCGTCTGTTGAAATCACGCTAACTTCCGAAGGAAACAGGCTATCGGCTTGAAACTTGGCACAAGTAATTGTTATTGATGTAGGTCAGATGGTGTTGCAAATTGGCCATATCGGTCCACTTTTACGTATAGCCCCCATATAAACGGACCCCCAAATTTGGCTTGCAGACCCTCTAAGAGAAGCAAATTTCTTCCGATCCGGCTGAAATTTGGTACATGGTGTTAGTATATGGTCTCTAACAAGCATGCAAAAATTGGTCCACAATTATATATAGCCCCCATATAAACCGATCCCCCGATTTGGCTTTCGGAGCCTCTAAGAGAAGCATATTTCATCCGATCCGGCTGAAATGTGGTACATTGTATGAGTATATGGTCTCTAACAAGCATGCAAAAATTGGTTTACATCGGTCCACAATTATATATAGCCCCCATATAAACCGATCCCCAGATTTGGCTTTCGGAGCCTCTAAGAGAAGCAAATTTCATCCGATGCGACTGAAATGTGGTACATTGTATTAGTATATGGTCTTTAACAACCATTCCAAAATTGGTCCACATCGGTCCATAATTATATATAGCCCCCATATAAACCGATCCCCAGATTTGGCTTGCGGAGCATCTAAGTGAACAAAATTTCATCCGATCCAGCTGAAATTTGGTACATGGTGTTAGTATATGGTCTCTAACAACCATGCAAAAATTGGTCCACATAGGTCAATAATTATATATAGCCCCCATATAAACCGATCCCCCGATTTGGCTTGCGGAGCCTCTAAGAGAAGCAAATTTCATCCGATGCGGCTGAAATTTGGTACATGGTGTTAGTATATGGTCTCTAACAACCATGCAAAAATTGGTCCACATAGGTCAATAATTATATATAGCCTTCATATAAACCGATCCCCCGATTTGGCTTGCGGAGCCTCTAAGAGAAGCAAATTTCATCCGATCCGGCTGAAATTTGGTACATGGTGTTAGTATATGGCCTCAAACACCCATGCAAAAATTGGTCGAAATCGGTCCATAATTATATATAGCCCCCATATAAACCGATCCCCAGATTTGACCTCCGGTGCCTTTTGGAGAAGCAAAATTCATCCGATCTGATTGAAATTTGGTACGCGGTTTTACTATATGATATTTAACAACCATGCTAAAAGTGGTCCATATCAGTCCATAATCATATATAGCACCCATATAAACCGATCCCGAGATTTGGTTTTGGAACCTTTTGGATGAGCAAATTTCATCCGAGTCAGTTGAAATTTGGTACATTGTGCTAGTATATGGCCGTTAACAAACATGCCTAACTAGGTCCATATTTGTCTATAGTTATATATAGCTCTCAGATAAATCGATCCCCAATCACACAAAAATTGGTCCATATCAAATTCATAATTGTATATAGCCCCCATATAAGCGACACCCATATTTCAATTCTGTCTCATTACGTACCGTGCAAAAGTCCATATCGATTCGTAATTATTTGTAGACTTACATACATTTTTGTCTAATATATACCACGTGTGGACTAACTCACAATTTAGAAAACGATATAAGATACCACAACCCAAATAATTCGATTGTGTATAACAGTCTTTCGTAGAAGTTTCTACGCAATCCATGGTGGAGGGTACATAAGATTCGGCCTGGCCGAACTTACGGCCGTTTATACTTGTTTTCTTCTATTAGAGTACCCCAGGTCATTAAATTTTCCTGGTTTTAGCAACGCTTTGAGGAAATCTCAAAATGTGAAGTACAATTTAGTTCAATTTTTGCACGACGTAGTTCATTCTTGCTATAAAACAGTGTACTGTAAACCCGATATTAACCGATTTTTTCCGCAGCAGAAGTCGTGATGTTCCATATGACAATCATGTACGAGAAGATATTTTCAAAGAAAATTATTGTATGCTTTCCATGGTGGTGGATATTTAAAATTCAAATTTCAAGAGTGAAGAATTGTAATAATGCCACCATAATTTCGTTATAGCAGATACCATAAGTTAGTAGATCCATAGCTAAACTGATGTTATGGCCAGGGTCCATTTACATTTTCATCCAAAAATATTTTTATAAAATCCATTTAACGATGTGTTTATCTTTGTTTGGATAGTAGGAAATAATTTCTCATCAATTTTGGACTAAAATATTATGATAGTTTTTTCAATTGTCCATATGTAACATTGGCTAGTGGCCATTAACAGCGAGTAAAACAAAAAATCAATTCTCAAAATTATCGACTCCACATGGAGTTGATCTTCCCTAGTGCATCATATTCTATGGGTTTTGTGTTGCACACCGATGTGCCTCTGTCGACGGTACATTCAACATTTATGCCACAAGTTATCGAGTCAACGCAAACTGACAGTTTACAAAATGATGATGCATACAGCAATTTACCTTTAATTTAAAAACTAAACAAAAAACCACACCGAAATGCCTTCCCATGTTTACATGACAGAGAGTAGTAGATGTTGTCTTTTTTGTGGGCCTATGTAAACATTGGGTCCATTGTATGTGTGTGTGTGTGTGTATGTATCTCTGTGGCGAGGGTGGAGGCAATGAACGCCTGCGATCTTTTTTTCTCTTGTGGAGACTAAAGGGAGGCTGGGAAATTCGAGAAGAAAAAAGAAAACGACATTTAAATGGATTTAAATGAATAATGAACGGTGTAGGTTTGCTTTGTACAAAAGCACGGCATACGTCGAAATTGTAATGAGGCGAGGTTTTTTGATTCGACTGAAATAAGATCGAGAACGGGTGCGTAACCCCTTACATATAAATGCACTTTAAAGTTCTGTTTTTAGTTTTGAGTTTATTTTCCTTGTTGACTTTAAAGATGTCGAATCATTTTGTATTCTGTCAATGTATGGCTTTTGTTTGGATGCACAGTGACAGATGACAATCTTGCATCTAAGAAACACGTGGATGGTTAATAAAACTCTGCGTATTATTATAGCAATAAGAGATGTGATTTTAGGCTTGCATGACATTTACTCACTGATTGTGATTTTGGGAGGGATGAGCATCATCTTTAACGAAGCCAATGACATTGATTTTATTCAATGTGTCAAGCAATTTGGATGTTTAGAAAATTCTAAATTAAACACCCAGAAGGAGACAATGAGATAGATGCATGGTGTCTTTGGCTATAATGCTCATGGCAGGCCCCTAAGTCGATCTAGCCGTGACCGTCCGTCCGTCTGCCAGGTAACACATTTTTATGATCAATGTCTTGGACGCAGTTTTAGTCCAATCGACTTCAAATTTGGCACAAGTATGTGATGTGAATAAAACCCTATTAATTTTGGACGAAATCGGTTAAGCTTTAGATATAGCTCCCATATATATCTTTCGCCCGGTATGAGCTTCTATGGACCAAGTGGCCAGAGGTTTACTTCGATGACACAGCGAGTAGAATTAACATTGTAACTATGCATACCTAATTTGGTTGAAATCGGTTCAGATTTAGAGATCAGATTCCCACGCCACTGCTAAGTCGAAAACTTGTAAAAATGACTCCAATTTTCTTATACTTCTAATACATATCTATCAACTGATAAATCATAAATATACTTTTGCAAAGTTGGCTCAAAATATGTTCAGATTTAAATGTTTCCCATATTTTTATACCCACCACCATAGAATGGTGACGGGGGTATAATAAGTTTGTCATTCCGTTTATCTCTCTGTCTGTCTGTTGTAATCACACTACAACAATCGTGCTGAAATTTTGCTCAAACTCGTCTTTCGTCTACATGCAGGTCAAGTTCGAAGATGGGCTATATTGGTCCAGGTTTTGATATAGTCCCCATATAAACCGACCTCCCGATTTGGGGTCTTGGTCATATAAAAACCCTACTTTTTATCCAATTTGCCTGAAATTTGAAATCTACAGGTATTTTAGAACCATAAAGAGGTGTGCTAAAAATAGAGAGTATCGGTCCAAGTTTTGATATAGCCCCCACATAGACCGATCTCCTGTTTTTCTTCTTGGGCTTATAGAATTCTTAGTTTAAATTAAATTAAATTTTATTTCTATAGATTTTGTAGAAGTCAAACAAATTTTATCCAGATCGGGTCAGATTTAAATATATGTATACACTGAAAAAAATATCTACGTGATATTAAAGATTACGCAACCTCAATTTTGGGAGCCACCGTGGTGCAATGGTTAGCATGCCCGCCTTGCAATGGTTAGCATGCCCGATTCCTGCTTCGACCGAACACCAACAAGTTTTTCAGTGGTGGATTATCCCACCTCAGTAATGCTGGTGACATTTCTGAGGGTTTCAAAGCTTCTCTAAGTGGTTTCACTGGAATGTGGAACGCCGTTCGGACTCGGCTATAAAAAGGAGGTCCCTTGTCATCGAGCTTAACATGGAATCGGGCAGCACTCAGTGATAAGAGAGAAGTTCACCACTGTGGTATCACAGTGGACTGAATAGTTTAAGTGAGCCTGATACATCGGGCTGCCACATAACCTAACCTAATCTCAATTTTAGGATGCACAATTTACACACTATTAATTTATTCATAATCTTTGCTTCAAAAAATTTTTTCATTAAATTTAGGACACACATTTTGAAAATTTGCGTCCCTTCGTTAAAGTTGCATGACTTTAAACTAAGGCAAATGTTCGTTAAAGTGAAGAAGCACATTTTTGATTTAAAGAAATCGTCCTTAAATTAACTGAAATATTGAATCTTTAGATTTAAAATAAAAATGCTTCAAATATAGGCTAAGGTTTATTTTGAAGATTTAGCATCTTTGGTTTAAAGTTATTTTGGAATTAAGAAAATATTTTTTTACTTCGAAATATCCATCATAATTTGAATTTTTAACTGACATTTGTTTGTACGTGAATAGCTTTATTATTATAACGGAAAAATAGAATGAAAATTCAATAAATGAGATCTGTATCCTAAATTTAATTTTATAGATCCTAGATTTAAAGCCAGATAGGTATAAATGGTATAAAAGCCTAGGAGCTAGATTTCCAATTGGAAACTTATAATTTATATCTGTGTAGAGTATCATATTGTAATCTCCGTCCGACCTTAGCTCTTTCTTTCTTGTTTTTGTCCAGTTGAATTGAAACTTAATGCAAATAGGTTTAAGCCAGATACGGATCTCATTTACTCACATCAATTACACGATAAAACTAATTTTCGATGCAATTGACTTTATATAGACCCGACAAAACAAGCGTCGCCAAAAAAGTAGTGAAAACGTCCTCTTTTGATCCGGAAGTGGTGCAAAATTGGCGCAAAAGCGATGAATTTAACAAGGGCTTGTCATTGGACGAATGTTCACCATTTCAACAGCCATTTCATTGAATTTTCATCACTTTTTAAGGGGTGATCCGAGTTTAGTGTTTTGGATGTGAATTAAAAAATGTTGTGATATTTTGACAAATAAATAATTTTTATATGTGTTTCTATGATTTTTATTGCATTCTAACGATTGTCTGAAACGTTTGACCTCAAAAACATTTAAAAATTGCAATTTTCTAGATTTGATTTAGTTTTTTTTTTTCGATAAAATTTAAACAATTTGTATGATTTTATTAATTCTTGATTTTGAGCTATTTGAAATGAAAAAAAAAGTTAAAATAATCCATTAAAAATATGAAAAACCAGTGTTTTACGAAATTGAATCAAAAGATCTTCCTTTGTATTTAAAATAGGGAACATCTTTGGAAGGACATTTTTGGAAGTGCTTTTATAGTTTTGCCTTTAGAAGAACTTCAACATTTTTTTTGCTGGGAAGTTTGCATACACTGAAAAAAAGCATACTCGGTTCCAAAGATTTTGTCTTTACTTTAAAAATTTGGTACTGATTCCGAGCCAAAGAAGCGGAGAATACAAGTAAGGATACTTTTAAGACACAATTCTCTTTTAAATTTAGGTTTTGTGTACTTGCTTCTAGGAAGCAAATTTTAATTTTTCGCTTTCTCAGCTTTTTTTCTTCATATGCTATCAAAACGAGTTAACGGCAACTTTATTTTCCAAATTAGGACTCGACTTTCAGTAGAAATTATGTTATGTTTGAAGTAGAAAACTTCTTTAAAATAAAGTTTTGAAAAACATGTCCTATATTTGAACGATTTTTTGCTTTGTAGTCAAGATGCAAAAAGACAACAAATTTAAAGACAATTTCATTAAATTTAAAGAATTTTTCTGAATTATTAAAGTCAAGTTGACCTTAGCCTATAAATTTTTTTTTTCATGTTAAGATACCAATTTTTAAGTCAAATCACTTAATTATAAGGACAATACGATTTAATTGAAAAGTTTATAGACTTTTGGACAAGGAAAATAACTTTATTTTAGAGAAATGCGTCTTCTATGCTAAGCAAAATTTGTATTCGCATTTTAAAGACATGAAATCTTTGACCTCACGACAATATTTTTTTCTGTGTAATTTTTTTGATATCTTTATTATTATTACTTCATTGTTTCTGCAATATCCTAAATAAATAGCTTATACTAATATTACGAGTAATTGCTAATAGAGACTTAAATTGTTTATCTATTTACAGGTGCGCTATAATATTTTTTAAAGTAAATTGGAATTCATGGTAAGACTCTATATTGTCAATTTGTTATATATAATAAACTGCATAGAAAAACAGAAAATATTAATAGGGCTGTATTCTTTTTGCACTGGATGCAACATTTGTATGGGCTATCCAGAACAACGTTGCACTGGTGTTCTATCCAGAACATCTCATCAGTGTAATTCGCGCCGATGTTGCCAGGTTTAATTATTTTTCTGAATTATTAAAGTCTAGTTGACCTTAGCCCAAACTTTTTTTCTTTCATGTTATGATACCCGTTTTTAAGTGAAATCACTTAATTATAAGGACAATAGGACTTCATTGAAAAGCTTATCGACTTTTGGACGATGAAAAAACTTTTTATTTGAGAAATGCGTCTTGTATGCTAAGCAAAATTTGCGTTCGTATTTTAAAGACATGAAATCTTTGACCTCACGACAATATTGTTTTCAGTATGGATAAACGAGTACTCTGTTTTCTTTTAGTCATTCACGGTTTACGGTATCCAGTGCTAAAAGAAAACAGCCCTAATATTATATATATCCTGACTGTCCTAGAATCATCCTCTGCATAAATCCGGTACAGGCTTTCAAACAATTTAGAACCACGTAATTTGTGTATATAGCCTAGGATATCCATCCATCTGTTCTACTATAAGTTGTTTGCAACATAGAAACACACATGTTTACTAATAAGTCGATTGTGCTACCACAGGTGACTTCCTACCGAGTGTGAACGACTATAGAATCTTTAAACAGCTTTTAACGGCTATAAAAAGGAGGTCCCTTGTCATTGAGCTTAAAATGGAATCGGGTAGCACTCAGTGATAAGAGAGAAATTCATCAATGTGGTATCACAATGGATTGAATAGTCTAAGTGAGCCTGATACGTCGGGCTGCCACCTAACCTAACAGCTTTGAAATGTCGCAAACATTACGGATAGTAAACACATTACCATTACCTTTTTCCACAAAAAACGATAAGGATTAGATCACTGGTAAATGCGCCCATAAAAAATAAACAGAAAGAAGTAAATACAGCCGAAAATTTTGTCAAACCTAATCTCATGTACCATCCACCAAGGATTGCGTACAAAGTTCTGCTAAAGACTGTCTTAAACATTTCCGATGAGAAGACATCTTAAAACGTCTTCAATTGTCTTCTATATTGCTAGTAAGGCTGTGGTCACAATAGGCAAATATTTGACCAGAATGAGTGTTAAACTTTTTCCAGGATCATTTATAAAATTTCTGGATGCCGTTTTTGGAAAATACTCCTATAATGACCCATTATGAACTATAAATGTTTACTGGTTTGATTGTGGCGAGGAATTATTTTTTAATTACTGTCAAATACACTTCCAGTGTGACCGTACACTGAAAACAATATTTACGTAATATTAAAGATTACACAACCTAAATTTTAGGTTACGCAATTTACAAATTACTATGCACAAATTTCTTTAAAATAATGAAATTTTAATTAAGATAAAGTTTTTAAGCTTTGCTTCAAAAATTTTTTTTTTATTAAATTTAGGACACAAATTTAGGAAATTTTCGTCCCTCTGTGAACTAAGGTCAATTATCATTAAAGTAAAAAAACCCATTTTTATTTAAAGAAATCCTTAAATTAACTGAAATATTGAATCTTTAAATTTACGCTAAAAGCTTTTCAAATATAGGCTAAGACTTATTTTGAGGATTTAACATCTTTGGTTTAAAGTTTTTTTTTTTTTTTAATTAAGCAAACATTTTGTACGTTGATATATCCGTTAGAATTTTGATTTTTATACCCACCATCATGGAATGGTGACGGGGGTATAATAAGTTTGTCATTCCGTTTGTAACACATCGAAATATCGATTTCCGACAATATAAAGTATATATATTCTTGATCAGGGAGAAATTCTAAGACTATGTAACGATGTCCGTCTGTCTGTCTGTTGTAATCACGCTACAGTCTTCAATAATGAAACAATCGTGCTGAAATTTTGCCCAAACTCGTCTTTTATCTGCAGGCATCAGAAGATCGGTCTGTATGGTGGCTATACTTAAACATTGATCGATACTCACCATTTTCGGCGCACCTCTTTATGGTTCTAAAATAATTCTAGATTTTAAATTTTCGGCAAATTGGATACGTCTGAAATACGTCTAGATTTCCAATTTCAGGCAAATTGGATAAAAAACTACGGATTCCAGAAGCCCAAGAAGTAAAATCGGGATATCGTTGTATATGAGGGCTATACCAAAACATGGACCGATACTCACCATTTTGGGCACACCTCTTTATGGTTCTAAAATACGTCTAGATTTCCAATTTCAGACAAATTGGATAAAAAACTACGGATTCCAGAAGCCCAAGAAGTAAAATCGGGAGATCGGTCTATATGGGGGCTATACCAAAACATGGACCGATACTCGCCATTTTTGGCACACTTTTTTATAGTCCTAAAATACCTATATATTTCCAATTTCTGGCAAATTCGATGAAAACTACGGTTTCTATAAACCGAAGACCCCAAATCGGGAGGTCGGTTTATATGGGGACTATATCAAAACCTGGACCGATATAGCCCATTTTCGAACTTGACCTACCTGCAGACAAAAGACGAGTTTGTGCAAAATTTCAGCACGATTGCTTCATTATTGAAGACTGTAGCGTGATTACAACAGGCAGACGGACATGGTTATATCGTCTTGAAATTTTTCCCTTATCAAGAATATATATACTTTATATAGTCGGAAATCGATATTTCGAGGTGTTACAAACGGAATGACAAACTTACTATACCCCCGTCACCATTCTATGGTGGTTGGTATAAAAAACATGCCCGGTTCTAACGATTTCGTCTTTACTCTAATGATTTTGATATTAATTCCGAGCCAAGGACACGGAAAATTGAAGTAAGGAGAATACTCCTATCATAACGTTGTATCATAATTAGGGTAAAGTCAAAATCTTTGGAACCGGGCATGATTTGTTTTTCAGTGTGTGGACCAATTTGTGCATAGCTGTTAGAGGCCATATGCTAACATCACGGACCAAATTTCAACCGGAACCACCCAGCAAAAAAATTTGGAAGTTCTTCCAAAGGCACAACTTTAAAAGCACTTCCAGAAGATGCACTCCCAATGATGTTCTTTATTTTAACTACCCAGGAAGTTCTTTTAATTCAATTTTTTATAACTTGGCTTTTCCATACTATTAATGGGTAACTTTAACTTTTTATACCCTCCATCATAGGATGGGGGTATATTAACTTTGTCATTCCGTTTGTAACACATCGAAATATTGCTCTAAGACCCCATAAAGTATATATATTCTGGGTCGTGGTGAAATTCTGAGTCGATCTAAGCATGTCCGTCCGTCCGTCCGTCCGTCCGTCTGTTGAAATCACGCTAACTTCCGAACGAAACAAGCTATCGACTTGAAACTTGGCACAAGTAGTTGTTATCGATGTAGGTCAGATGGTATTGAAAATGGGCCATATCGGTCCACTTTTACGTATAGCCCCCATATAAAGGGACCCTCAGATTTGGCTTGTGGAGCCTCTAACAGAAGCATATTTCATCCGATCCGGCTGAAATTTGGCATATGGTGTTGGTATATAGTCTCTAACAACCATGCAAAAATTGGACCACATCGGTCCATAATTATATATAGCCCCCATATAAACCGATCCCCAGATTTGGGTTGCGGAGCCTCAAAGAGAAGCAACTTTCATCCGATCCGCCTAAAATTTGGTACATGATGTTGGTATATGGTCTCTAACAACCATGCAAAAATTGGTCCACATCGGTCCTTAATTATATATAGACCCCATATAAACCGATCTCCAGATTTGGGTTGCGGAGCCTCAAAGAGAAGCAAATTTCATCCGATCCGCCTGAAGTTTGGTACATGATATTGGTATATGGTCTCTAACAACCATGCAAAAATTGGTCCACATCGGTTCATAATTATATATACCCCCATATAAACCGATCCCCAGATTTGGCTTGCGAAGTCTCCAAGAGAAGCAAATTTCATTCAATCCGGTTGTAATTTGGAACATGGTGTTACTTTATGATCTTTAACAACCGTGCCAGAATTGGTCCATATCGGTCCATAATTATATATAGCCCTCATATAAAACATTCTCCAGATTTGACCTCCGGAGCCTCTTGGAGGAGCACAATTCATCCAATCCGGTTCAAATTAGGCACGTGGTGTTAGTATATGGTCGCTAACAACCATACCAAAATTGGTCCAATCACACAAAAATTGGTCCATATCGGTTCATTTCTATAGAAAATTTTGTTAAAATTTTATTTCTGTAGAAAATTTTGTCAAAATTGTATGTCCACTTTGTCAAACTGAATTATATACGTATTGGATCGATCTTTTTTGAATTAATATATACCACGTATGGACTTACATACAATTTAGAAGATGGTGTTAGGAGGTTTTAAGATACCTTTCCATCGGCAAGCGTTACCGCAACTTAGGTAATTCGATTGTGGATGGCAGTGTTTAGATGAAGTTTCTACGCAATCCATGATGGAGGGTACATAAGCTTCGGCCTGGCTGAACTTACGGCCGTATATACTTGTTTTGTTTCAAATATGTTAAAAACAGAGTAAGAATTCATAAAATGTTACAAATCATTTAAATTTTGTCGAAAAAATTCTGAATCCAATCTGAACAAATTTTGAAATTTTGAAAATATTTGAAGTCAAACATTTGCGACAAGCGTTAGAATCCATTAAAAATTATAAAAAATTATAAAAATTATTTATTTGACAAAATATCAGATAATTTTTTAATTTACATCCAAAACATTGAATTCGGATCACACCTAAAGAAGTGATGCAAATTCAGTGCAACGGCTGTTGAAATGGAGGACTTCCGTCCTATGACAATCCCATGTTAAATTCATCGCTTCTGCGTCAATTTTGCACCACTTCCGGATCCCAAAAGAACATTTTCATTACTTTTTTGGCGACGCGTTTTTTGCTGGGCAATGAAATGTGCTCCTTCTAAAGTCTGCAAAAGACAATTGTGGTGGTCAGTTTATATGGAGGTCCTTTATGGATCATTTGCAATATTATCCGAACTACACCAATAACAAGTACTTGTTACAAGTTTGAAGCCGATAGTTTGTTTTGTTCGGGCTGACAGCCGCACAGACAGACGGACTGACATCTATCGACTCAAAATTTTAATCGCTACCCAAAATATGAACACTTTATGAGTCCTGATACCAATATTTCGATGTATTACAAACGGAATTACAAGGCTAGTATACCCCATCCTATAGTGGAGGGTATAAAATACGCATTTGTCGAACAAAAGATAAATTAGCAGATAACCACGGCTAGATCATTGGTCAAGGGGTACGTCGAAAACAAACAAGATAAGTGGTCCATATGCATCCATAATATGATCTTGTTATCTGATATCTGAAGCATCCATAGAAAGCTTGTTTCTTTTAGAAGGAAATAGATCAACACAACCGACATTCAGTTACAAATGTAGAATGTACTCTGTACAACCGATCTCTTCTCTAAGTACACGCCTTGGAAATTTTGTGAAGTGTGTTATAACCTAATAAACACAAGGATTAGCATATTACATATGCATCACCATATCAATTTTGATTGTGAACCTCATCCTCGACATAAATTCAACTGGTCTTACAAATATTTCGATAAATCTTCGAAATATAGAAATTTATTTCAATTTGAAAGGTTCTTGCTGATCTTCTCCTACATCTACTGTTGAGTGTAATGTCTGTATTTTGTTGAAAACGTGATTTTATCAACATTTTTTCATATTGGATTCTAAGCTAAATCATTAAAAAATGTTTGAAACTTTGTAGAATACAAGCATATGTTTTTGTTTAGTGAGAAGTGACTGAACAATAAAATAGTTTTGAGTAGACTACCCAAATTACCAGTTATAAATTTTTCATTATTTTGGAGACTCAATACCCTTATAAAAATGTCTTAATCATGAATCGATGCTTGGGTATATTTAAAAAAAAAATCTATTTTCTTACTTGTCAGTACTAAAGAAACCAATGAAACAAAAACCTTTATATTTATGGGCAAAGAAAAAAAAAAAACTGGTGTGCATTTATCTACACTTTGTCTCAATTTTCTCACTTTGAACTCTTCATGTTGGTGATAAGTGCTGCAAGATTATCAACCTTGTTTCTAAGTAATATAGAACCTTAAACAATTGGCTTGAGAACCCGCACCTTCCAATACATTCGAATCAAGCAAGCATATCTTTGAACGAAAATACTCTTTTCATTAGTAAAATTCAGCTGCATCACCATTATAGCCTCCTTCCAGGCACTATCAACACTAATTGATATGCGAGTTTTCTTTTATTACATCGTTTAGAGATGCATTCGATTGATGACATTGGGTGTTCTTTGTTCTTCCTCAAAGCTGTTTTTTTCTTTTTTACCTTTTTGTCGCAACTCTTTTGTGGCTACATTCAAATCAATGTGATTTTCCTACAATCGAAAAGCGCCTACACAATTGTCAGTCAGCATCATTTTCATCCCTGAATAAAATAAGGCATTTGGAAGAAGATATGTCTTTAGATTTCGAAATGTTCTTCGATTTCCAGCCACAGAGCTGGCCACCCATAGTGCGGGAGTGTATGATGGTTGGTTGTGGCACAATTTGCTTTGGTTAATGTCGAATAGGTCTGTCTTTCACCAACATCCCCCCGTTGATTTTGATGGCCAGACATATGAAGAGCCATTTTTTGAGGAACTCCGGATCATGTTAAAATTTTGTTTTATTTAATTACAACATTAGTTGAATGTAAAACAACCCAAGAACATAGACCCAATAATGGGTGTTAATTGCCCAAAGGGAGAGAGAAAAAAAAATTAAAAACAAAATCTTTTTCATTTCTTGGACATTTGAAACTTGTTTGGATTTAGTTTTGGCAGTGATGCTTCCCTATTTTGATTTGAAAATATTTGGTGTAAATTTCAATACAGAAGCAACACATGTGTGGTATTGAGTGCGAGTTCACTTTAGTAAATTCAAGTAAATTGTAGGAGATGCTCAATAAATTTCTTCAATGTTTCTTTGTATTCCAACTTAAATCGTTGTTGCCCTAGTGAACAGATGGCACATTTTAGTTAAGATTTTTTTAGTTTCTGTTCAACTTGAATCGCCTACAATCGTCTGCGAGGTAAGTTTTATTTATCACTTAGTATAGATGTAAATGTCAAAACGTATAAGGAAGAACACTTATCTTAAAAATGTAAACGTAACAAAGTTTTCTTTACTAGTGCAGAATTTTCTTATGGTAATAATATGATAATAAATTTCCAATTTTCCGAAATGGTATCGCGAGGTGATAAACGATAACGAAACTCCGCTACAATCTACCATAATTCGAACGCGAGGCGTGAATAATGTTGTGAAAAATGGTTTGCCAAATTGATTAGAATTTATCGTTCCATTTGAACCCGAGAATGGGGCCCGAGTCGCACCGCTGATTTTAGCAACCGCCGACTATTTGAGGGCCAGTTGAAGCCACCGCTAATTATGTCAGCTCTCTCAATTGAAATCGCACTATCATTTCAGCCGGATCGGATGAAATTTGCACCATGTACCAAATTTCAGCCGGATCGGATGAAATTTGCTTCTCTTAGAGGCTCCGCAAGCCAAATCGGGGGATCGGTTTATATGGGGGCTATATATAATTATTGACCGATGTGGACCAATTTTTGCGTATATGTTATAGATAATATACTTACACCATGTACCAAATTTCAGCCGGATCGGATGAAATTTGCTTCTCTTAGAGGCTCCGCAAACCAAATCGAGGGATCCGTTTATATGGGGTTATATATAGGGGTTATATATATGAACCGATTTGGACTAATTTTTGCGTGGTTGTTAGAGATCATATGCTGACACCATGTACCAAATTTCAGCCGGATCGGATGAAATTTGCTTCTCTTAGAGGCTCCGCAAACAAACAATCTGGGGATCGGTTTATATGGGGGCTATACGTAAAAGTGGACCGATATGACCCATTTGCAATACCATCTGACCTGCATCAATAACAACTACTTGTGCCAAGTTTGAAGTCGATAGCTTGTTTCCAGAATTGAAATATGGGGGTCGCTTATATGGGGGCTATATACAATTATGAACTTGATATGAACCAATTTTTGTGTGATTGGGGATCGATTTATCTGAGGGCTATATATAACTATAGACCGATATGGACCTATTTAGGCATGGTTGTTAGCGGCCGTATACTAGCACAATGTACCAGATTTCAACTGACTCGAATAAAATTTGCTCCTCCAAGAGGCTCCAAAACCAACTCTCGGGATCGGTTTATATGTGGGCTATATATGATTATGGGCTGATATGGACCACTTTTGGCATGGTTGTTAAATGTCATATACTACAACCACGTACCATATTTCAACCAGATCAGATGAATTTTGCTCATTCAAAAGGATCCAGAGGTCAAATCTGGTGATCGCTTTATATGGGGGCTATATATAATTATGGACCGATGTGGACCAATTTTTGCATGGTCATTAGAGACCATATACTAAAACCATGTACCAAATTTTAGCCGGATCGGATGAAATTTGCTCCTCTTAGAGGTTCCGCAAGCCAAATCGTGGGATCGGTTTATATGGAGGCTTAATATAATTATTGACCGATGTGGACCAATTTTTGCATAATTCTTATAGACCATATACTTACACCATGTACCAACTTTCAGCCGGATCGGATGAAATTTGCTTCTCTTAGAGGCTCCACAAGCCAAATCTGGGGATCGGTTTATATGGAGGCTATATATAATTATGGACCGATTTCGACCAATTTTTGCACGGTCATTAGATACCATATACTAACACCATGTACAAATTTCAGTCGGATCGTATGAAATTTGCTTCTCTTAGAGGCTCCGCAAACCAAATCAGGGGATCGGTTTATATGGGGGCTATATATAATTATCGACCGATGTGGACTAATTTTTGCGTGGTGTTAGAGATCACATGCTGACACCATGTACCAAATTTCAGCCGGATCGGATGAAATTTGCTTCTCTTAGAGGCTCCGCAAGCCAAATCTGGGGATCGGTTTATATGGGGGCTATACTTAAAAGTGGAACGATGTGGCCCATTTGCAATACCATCTGACCTACATCAAAAACAACTACTTTTGCTAAGATTGAAGTCGATAGCTTGTTTCGTTCGGAAGTTAGCGTCGTTTCAACAGACGGACGGACGGACATGCTCAGATCGACTCAGAATTTCACCACGACCCAGAATATATTTACTTTATGGGGTCTTGGAGCAATATTTCGATGTGTTACAAACGGAATGACAAAGTTAATATACCCCCATCCTATGGTGGAGGGTATAAAAATCGCATCTGTAATATATACCCCAAACACATTTTGCTTCAAGCATATTTATTTTCAGGATTGGTCCAAACCAAATATTGTTTGTATTGTTCAAACATATTATGTTTCACCTTAGGGCATACACTGGTAGTAAACAATTTTAATGAAATTTTCTTTTTTGTGTGGATATATTTTTAAGGCGCCTATTGGTTACTTCCATTATTTTACTTGCAGCATACTCTCTAGGCCCCTCTTTCTAAACACATATATGTTTATAGGCTACTTCCAAATTAATATATGTTTGCATTTAAGCATATTATATTAACAAAAATTTTAACAGGTTGGCTGATAAGTTCCCGATCTAACAAAGAAAAACACATTTTTTTGTCAAAATTCGTTTTTATGATTCAACATAGTTCCCTTCAAGAGATTATAACGACCTTCCAATTTTTTGATACCATTTTGGTAGTACTCCTTCGGTTTTGCCTCAAAATAGGCCTCAGTTTCGGCGATCACCTCTTCATTGCTGGCAAATTTTTTCGCTGCGAGCATCCTTTTGAGGTCTGAGAACAAGAAAAAGTCACTGGGGGCCAGATCTGGAGAATACGGTGGGTGGGGAAGCAATTCGAATCCCAATTAATGAATTTTTGCCTTCGGTTTTGCCTCAAAATAGGCCTCAGTTTCAGCGATCACCTCTTCATTGCTGCCAAATTTTTTCGCTGCGAGCATCCTTTTGATGTCTGAGAACAAGAAAAAGTCACTGGGGGCCAGATCTGGAGAATACGGTGGGTGGGGAAGCAATTCGAAGCCCAATTAATGAATTTTTGCCATCGTTCTCTATGACTTGTGGCACGGTGCGTTGTCTTGGTGGAACAACACTTTTTTCTTCTTCATATGGGGCCGTTTTGCCGCGATTTCGACCTTCAAACGCTCCAATAACGCCATATAATAGTCACTGTTGATGGTTTTTCCCTTCTCAAGATAATCGATAAAAATTATTCCATGCGCATCCCAAAAAACAGAGGCCATTACTTTGCCAGCAGACTTTCCTTTTCGCCACGCTTCGGAGACGGTTCACCGGTCGCTGTCCACTCAGCCGACTGTCGATTGGACTCAGGAGTGTAGTGATGGAGCCATGTTTCATCTATTGTCACATATCGACGGAAAAACTCGGGTGTATTACGAGTTAACAGCTGCAAACACCGCTCAGAATCATCAACACGTTGTTGTTTTTGGTCAAATGTGAGCTCGTGCGGCACCCATTTTGCACAGAGCTTCCGCATATCCAAATATTGATGAATGATATGACCAACACGTTCCTTTGATATCTTTAAGGCCTCTGCTATCTCGATCAACTTCATTTTACGGTCATTCAAAATCATTTTGGGGATTTTTTTGATGTTTTCGTCGGCCACCACCTCTTGTGGGCGTCGTCCGTGCTCATTTCACCACGCTTGAATTTTGCATACCAATCAATTATTGTTGATTTCCCTGGGGCAGAGTGCGAAAACTCGTTATCAAGCCAAGTTTTTGCTTCCACCGTATTTTTTCCCTTCAGAAAACTGTATTTTATCAAAACACGAAAAATTCCTTTTTTCCATTTTTTTCACAATAACAAAAGTTGCTTCACAAAAGACGCTCTATCTCACAAACTAATTGACTTACAGACGTCAAATTTTGACACGAATCATTTGAAGGTTGGTACTATATAAAAATAATATGCATTTAATACTAGCGACGCCATCTATGTGTCAGACCGAGGACTTATCAGCCAACCTCTTATGTCCCCAAACATAATATGTTCTAACATATTAGCATATATGTCCCAAACATGTTATGCTAGTTTATGAACATTATATGCTTGCACTTAAAAATATTGTGTTAAAAAATTTGAGTTCCAAACATATAATTTTTACACCCAAACATTTGAAAAACAGTATTTTTCGTCCGTGTGCACATAGAAATTATTATATGTAATATATATTGGAGAATACAGAAAATTTGCCTGGACGAAATTTTGATATTAAAGCGTTTTCAATTTTTGCAACTTGGTACACTATATTCATTGTGGAAATAATTTCAAACTATGATTTGTTTGTGAGATGTTACAACCAAGTCGGATATTTTTGTTCTCGCAAAAGGATATTTTTACAATAATGATTCTTGGCTATAATGGACGCCTCTTACTGAACAATCAATTATTGCAATATTCTTATTGTGATATCTTATTACTATTATTCGTATCGACTTGATGGGGAATACATTGTAGTCATCACTACCACGTCCCTGTATCATTGGTTTCTTAAGAACTTCCTCTTGTTTTCCTTGTAGTTCAAGCAAATGCCAGTGTTACGGATAAGCATTGACTGAAGTAACATAGAGCAAATAATCCCCAAGGAGAAATTTTTTATGGCATGAAATGTTTAACAGAGAATAGGAACATTTGTTGAATATTTTCCCAGAGAATACAGCTTTTCCCTTTCAATTGAACCAAAAATGTCTGCATTTTGATGTTTCACTTTGTTCCATTGAAACATTGTATGCCAATATCCGACATATCCCCCGGGCACTTATTTGGAAATACAGAACGGCTCAATGAATATATTGTGAGCAATTCCAAGTGAATGTTTTTTTAAATTGTTCGAGTGAAGTGCTAATCGTTTCTTTTTTAACCAAACAAAAAACTAAATAGTCCATTGGAGATATACAGAGAGATAGAGAGGGATTTATACAAAGAATTTTGCCATGGGGTATGGTTTTATTTGGAATTCATTTAGAAATATAAAAATAGTATCGCACAATGAAATAAATACACTATAGAGGTAACTAAATGTATTTCCGTATGCACTGTGTGATGTGAAATTTCTAAATTAACATAATGATGAAAATCTAATTAATTAAATTGCATAATTTATAGTCCTAATAATAAAATCGGGATGGCTATTGAAGGTTTAGACTTCGATTATAAAATCCTATAGGGATACAGAAGATTTATCATTCCTTTAGTGTATAGTTCCTTCAAACTATTCCATCTCGTTTTAATAATTCATACCGCTGTACTACCATTAGGGTTGGCCTGTCGCAAACTGTGACTTTTGCGACACACATTTACGATAGTATTATTGTCGCAAAAGTCGTAAACCTAACTTAGCAAACCTAATTTTGAATAACAAATTTATAAAAATTTTGTAATTTAATTTGGCTCCCCTTTAAAAAGAATGTAAACAAATATATAAGGCTGTAAGTTCGGCCAGGCCGAATTTTATATACCCGCCACAATGGATTGCGTAGAAACTTCTACTAAAGACTGTCATCCACAATCGAATTACTTGGGTTGCGGTAACACTTGCCGACAGCAAGGTATCTTAAAACTTCTTAACACCGTCTTCTAACTTTAAGTTAGTCAATAGGGGTCAGTGTTGCCAGGTTGGGAGTTCCCCCCCCCCCAAATTTAGGGGTTTTTTACGCGTTTGGGGGGATTTTTAGGGGTAACATTTATTTGGGGGGATTTTTGGGGGTAAACAAATATTTTAGATCTTATAAAGTGGAGCAATTCTCAACAAAATTTTGAACAATTCTGGCATGCATTTTGAGAAAAAATAAGGGAAGTCAACCCATGTTCCTAAATACAAGCAAGTATGCAATGTCATTCTTTTTTAAACGCATCTGTTGAAGGGGCATTTATAATATTTGATACAATTAAAAATAAGGTTAGGTTAGGTGGCAGCCCGATGTATCAGGCTCACTTAGACTATTCAGTCCGTTGTGATACAGTGTAACCACTTAGAGAAGCTTTGAAACCCTCAGAAATGTCACCAGCATTACTGAGGTGGGATAATCCACGGCTGAAAAACTTTTTGGTGTTCGGTCGAAGCAGGAATCGAACCCGAATTTGTGACAAGTGGTGTAATGATTTTTATTTACTTCAAAAGAAAATTTTTAGCATTAAAAAAAACTAATTTTGTCTAAAATTTTGTTCCTCAGAAAAAATCTTCTTGCGGTTTATATATTTGTATTAAATTAAATTTTTAAAGTGTATCACTACAGGATTTTTAACGAAATTTTACATACTTAAAATTTTTTGGGGATTTTTGAAAAAAGTCTAGACCAATTTAGGGGGTTTTTTCTTAAGATTTGGGGGGAAGAATCAAGAATTACCTGGTAACACAGATAGGGGTATATATTACACAAAACGAGTACATACAGTAGCAGGGCTGTGGAGTCAAGCCAATTTTGCTCGACTCCGACTCCAGCATTTTTCATCAGCTCGACTCCGACTCCGGAGTCGACTCTGGGTAATATAACTAAATCTCATTTTAATACCACTAATTTGTAGTTCTATTGTGGGCTACCGTAAGTGGATCCATATAAAGTATCGTATTTAATTATGTGTGCAAAAAAAAGGTCTTAATTTCACATTAGATGCCAATTGAACTCTATATTTCAAATGTAGGGCAATGTTTAATAAATAAAATAATAAATAAAATAAAAATAATGATATAAATACCCATCATAATATGAGAAGATACCAACAGTATATGTATTTTTGGACCAAAATTATTGATACTATCTCAAATCCATATGCATGAATTTCAATCTGAATCGATTTAGACAAAATTGTATATATTTCTACAAAATCTATGTACTTAAAATTTAAATCTAACGTAATGGGACGTAACACAATTTTAACAAAAAATAAAAATGCAAGGAAAGTCGGGCGGGCCGATTATAATATACCCTGCACAACTTTGTATTTAGATCTACATTTTGATAAAATCTCAAATCACACTTCTACAAAATCTAGGGCAATATTTGGGAAATATTTATAATTGTTTAGACAATTTCGCAAAAATGCATTTATGATTCATTCATTAAAAAATTTGAAAATTTGAGTCAATTCTACAAGTTTTCAACTTAGCAGTGAGTATCAGTGAGCATACAATTTTGGAAAAATTTTTGTCTAGTAAATAAAAAATTTTATATAGAAAAAAAAATTTGACAAAATTTTCTATAGAAATAAAATGTTGACCAAATTTTCTAATTAAAAAAATCTATTACTATAAAATTTTGGCAAAATTTTCTATAGAAATAAAATTTTGACTTAAACTTTTATAGAAATAAAATTATCAATAGAAATAAAATTTTGTAACAAACAACATTTTGCAAAATTTTGTATAGAAATAAAATTTTGCAAAATATTCTATAGAAACAAAATTTTGACTCAATTTTCTATAGAAATAAAATTTTGACTAAATTGTCTATAGAAATAAATATTTCTATAGTAAAAAAATTTTGAATAAATTTTTTATAGAAATGAAATTTTGACAAAACTTGTTATAGAAATAACATTTTGAAAAAATTTTCTATAAAAAACAACTTTGAAAAAATGTTCTGTCAATATTCCACATATGTATATGGCCTTAAAATAAAATTTAAAAAAAAAATAAATTCAATTGTTCGAAATATTTCAAATAAATTGATGTGGGCATTAAAATGGATCGATCCAGCCCATCTGCTAGTCTAACATTCTAGGAAACATAAAAAGATAGCCGTAATTGGAAGTTGATTTTCATTTACAATCATGCTGTACATTGATCGAATGAATAACGCAATGGAAACTAATTTGCGTAAAAACTTGCTTAGTTACAAAAATGTGAAGTGTTTTAAAAAATTTGGTTTAGCCGGAATCGGAGTCGAGCAAAATTTTTACGACTCCGACTCCAGCAAAATCGTCAGACTCCGACTCCAAGACTCCGACTCCGGCTCCGGCTCCGAAGCCCTCTACAGTAGTACGTTCGGCCGGGCCGAATCTTAAATACCCACCACCATGAATCTAATATAATAGTTTACTTTGAAAACTCTTCGTCGTATATATATATATATTACTTGATAATAATTCGGTTTGATGATAGATATTCTCCCAAGCAGATAAGTTCCCCTTCCGAAGATAAATTTAAAGATTCTACTTATGAAGACTAGATCAGATTCTGGATATATAAGAAACAATTTTGTTTGACTTTTAGAGAAATCATAAACATATCGTGTAAATGATGAAATAAATAAATGATTTGAAATATTAAATCTGTAGATTTCTACCGCCATTATTTAAATGATTACGAGGAGTATAATCTGGAAATTTTACTTTCAGTTACAAGCAATTTTTATGATCATTGCGCCTGCTATACCCTCAAGAAGTAAAATCGGTCTAAAGGGTGATACGGTCAAAATTTGGTCAATATAAACTTGACGTATTTCTTTCAATTTGCATTTAAAAAACCTGAACACCCCTCATTTTGAAGGTGTGTGTGTAGAATGTTGCTCCTATTTTGATTTTGGAATTCACTCTTCAGTTGTCAAAATGCCGTCCAAGCAAGAAGAGCAGCGTATCAAAATTTTGCTCGCGCATTGCGAAAATCCGAGCTACTCCCACGCAAAGATGGCAAAATCGCTAAAAGTTGCCAAATCAACCGTTACAAATGTAATTAAAGTGTTTGGGGAACGTTTGTCGACAGCCACGAAGTCTGGATCGGGGGGAAATCGAAAACCGGAAGCCTCTGAGACGACTAAGAGAGTTGCCGGTAGTTTCAAGCGAAACCCTAACCTCTCTATCCGAGATGCCGCAAATAAGCTGGGTGTATCGTCTACAACCGTGCATCGAGCCAAAAAACGAGCCGGACTATCGACTTACAAGTGACTCCAAATCGCGATGATAAACAAAATACGACGGCCAAAGCGCGATCCCGGAGGCTGTACACGACGATGCTGGCGAAGTTTGACTGCGTGGTAATGGTCGATGAAACCTACGTCAAAGCCGACTAAAAGCAGCTTCCGGGACAGGAGTTTTATACGGCAAAAGGAAGGGGAAAGGTAGCAGATATTTTCAAGCACATAAAACTGTCAAAGTTCGCAAAGAAATATCTGGTTTGGCAAGCCATCTGTACCTGTGGCTTGAAAAGCAGCATTTTCATAGCTTCCGGGACTGTCAACTAAGAAATTTACATGAAAGAGTGTTTGAATAAACGTCTGCTGCCTTTCCTGAAGAAACACGGTTGTTCCGTACTGTTTTGGCCGGATTTGGCATCTTGCCATTACGGTAAAAAGGCCATGGAGTGGTACGCCGCCAACAACGTGCAGGTGGTTCCCAAGGAGAAGAACCCTCCCAACACGCCAGAGCTCCGCCCAATTGAGAAATACTGGGCTATTGTCAAGCGGAACCTAAAGAAGACCAAAAAAACTGCTAAGGACGAGCAGCAGTTCAAGGCAAACTGGCTTTCTGCGGCGAAGAAGGTGGACAAGGTGGCTGCACAAAATCTGATGGCAGGTGTCAAGCGTGAGGCCCGGCAATTCGGATTTGGAAAAGCGAAAGCCTAACTGAATATTTTTCCTGAATTTTATACTAATTGAACTTGAAAAAGAAATTTAATTTGATTTTTTAAATAAACGATGTCACCGATTTACACGCGTTTTCCCTTGACCAAATTTTGACCGTATCACCCTTTATATCGATGCCTTACATAATGGACCGGGAAAAATAAATGCGATACAGATTTTTGAGGTATAATAAAATATCAGTATATTTACAGTTTCGGGCAAATCGGATAAAAATTATGGGTTCTAGAAGCCCAAGGAGTTAAATCGGGAGATCGGTCTATATGGGGGCTATACTAAAACATGGCTCGATACACACCATATTTGGCTGACCTATTTGTGGTCCTAAAATACCTAGGTTTACAATTTCAGGCAAAGTGGATAAAAACTACAGATTCTATCAGCCCAAGAAATAAATTCGGATATGGGGGCTATACCAAAAGATGGACCAATTCTCACCCTTTTCTCACCCCTCACCTCTCAAAGGTCCTCAAATACCTCTTTAATTCAAATTTCAGACAAATTGGGTAAAAACTACGAATTCTACAAGACCAAGAAATCGGGAGATCAGTCTATATGTGGGCTATACCAAAACATGGACCGATACGGACTATTTTCGACACACCTCTTTATGGTCGCAAGAAACCTCTAGATTTCTAATATCTGCCAAATTGGATAAAAACTACGGATTCTAGAAGCCCAAGAAGTAAAATCGGGAGATCGGTCTATATGGGGGCTATACCAAACCATGGACCGATACACCTCATTTTCAACACACCAATTTGTGGTCTTAAAATACCTCTAGATTTCCAATTTCAGGTAAATAGGATTGTAAATACAGTTTCTAGATGCCCAAGAAGCAAAATCGGGAAATCGGTCCATATGGGGGCTATACCAAAATATGGACCGATACTGACCATTTTTTACATATCCCTTTATGGTCCCAAAATACCCCTAGATTTCCAATTTCAGGCAAATCGGATTGTAAATATATTTTCTAAACGCTCAAGAAATAAATACGGGAGATCGGTCTATATATGGGCTATACCAAACCATGGACCGATACCCCCCATTTTCTACCAGGGATCCGGAGCGGTCCATTTTTTTCGCTCCGCTCCGCTCCCGCTCCGGAGAAAAAAACCGCTCCGCTCCACGCTCCGCTCCGAGAAAAAAAATCGCTCCGCTCCGCTCCTCTTCGAGAAAACTATAGTACAAACATTGTATTATTTGTTCAATTGAGTTTTATTTTATTTAGAAAAATCGGGCGGTACATATATGGGAGCTATAGCTAAATCTGAACCGATTTTTTGCACATATAGTTAGTGCTATAGAAGATTACAATACATATATATATGGGAGCTATATCTAAATTTGATCCGATTTCTTCCAAATTCAATAACGTTCGTCCTTGTGCCCAAAAAAACTCCCTGTACCAAATTTCATCAAAATCGGTTAATAATTGCGACCGAAATCCTGTGAACAACAAATACATGGACAGACGGACGGATGGACGGACGGACACCAAGCGCTAGATCGACTCAGGAGGTGATTCTGAGTCGATCGGTATATATTTTATGGGGTCTAAAATCAATATTTCTTGTAGGCACATTTTTTTTCAGATCAAACTTATTATACCCTAACCACTATGTGGTTTAGGGTATAATGACTTTAAAACAATGTGTTGAAACATTTTATTAATTTTGAAGATTTTTTCAGCAATATTAAATCCATTTTGACTTCATTAAAACGAAATTTGCATTCATGTTAGGATACACATTTTTATGTCGAATCACTTAGCTATAAGGATAAACAGACTTCATTGAAAAGTTTAGAGACTTTTATACAAGGAAAAACTTTTTTTTCAGAGAAATACGTCTTCTATTCTAAGCAAAATTCGTATTTTAAGCAGGTGAAATATTTGGCCTCCCGACAATATTCTTTGCGGTGCACCATCTACTATTTAATATGTGATAGAAACCAAATTTATGAAAATGGACCAAAATGGACCAAATTCTGTTTGGTCTGACCATCGGACCAAATTTAAAAATTAGAAATCTTTTGGACCAATTTTGGTCCTATCGGACCAAAACGGCAACGCTGATTGGAATTGAAAGTCTATACACAGAGTAGAAGTAACTACTCTCCGAAAGTTTTTATACCCTTCACCACTACTGTGGTACAGGGTATAATAAGTTTGTGCATTTGTATGTAACGCCAAGAAGGAAAAGTCTGAGACCCATCGCTTAGTATACTGATCGTCTTAGAATTAAATTCTGAGTCGATTTAGTGATGTCCGTCTGTCTGTCTGTCTGTCTGTTGATGTATTTTTGTGTGCAAAGTACAGCTCGCAGTTTTAGTCCGATTGTCCTAAAATTTGGTATAGGGTCCTGTTTCAGCTCAAAGACGATCCCTATTGATTTTGGTTCAGATCGGTTCAGATTTAGATATAGCTGCCATATATATTTTTCACCGATTTGGTCATAATTGGCGTGTATATCAACCGATCTTCCTCAAATTCGGTACATCCGAATATTTTATGAGTCTCGAAAAACTTGCAAAATATCAGCCAAATCTGTTCAGATTTAGATATAGCTCCCATATATAGCTTTCGCCCGATTTACACTCATTTGCCCACAGAGGCCAACATTTTCCTTGTAAAATCGCCACTGCTTAGTCGAAAAGTTGTAAAAATGACTCTAATTTTCCTAAACTTCTAATACATATATATCGAGCGATAAATCATAAATAAACTTTTGCGAAGTTTCCTTAAAATTGCTTCAGATTTAAATGTTTCCCATATTTTTTACTAACATTGTGTTCCACCCTAGTGCATTAGACGACTTAAATTTTGAGTCTATAGATTTTGTAGAAGTCTATCAAGTTCTGTCCAGATCGAGTGATATTTAAATGTATGTATTTGGGACAAACCTTTATATATAGCCCCCAACACATTTGACGGATGTGATATGGTATCGAAAATTTAGATCTACAAAGTGGTGCAGGGTATAATATAGTCGGCCACGCCCGACTTTAGACTTTCCTTACTTGTTTTTGTTTTGCAACAGACGTAGAGAAGAGGTTTTGTTATATTTGTAATGTGTGTGTGTATGTTTATGTTTGCAACAACCTCCATCGACATCAGTCCGTTTTATACCTACGAATATTCTTACTCAGATCTAGTGTTACCTAATTTCGCTTTTTTCCCCTTTATTGTATAATAAATGTATATGCGCACATTTTTCAACCAAAATTTAAACTATCCATAATTTTAATAAAATTTTCGAGAACTAATATCAGAAACAAGAGAATGCTAGGATATAGTACAATAGTAAAGCAATATGAATGTCCTTACACTGAAAAAAAAACATGCCCGGTTCCAAAGATTTTGTCTTTACTTTAACAGTAAGGATACTTTAAAGACGTAAATCTCTTTTAAATTTGGGGGTTATGTACTTGCTTCTAGGAAGCAAATGTTAATTTTTCATTTTTTTAGATTTTTTTCGTCAGTTGTTATCAAAATCCTTTAAAAACGAGTTAACGAGTTATTTTTTTTCCATATTAAGACTCGATTTCCAGTAGAAATTATGCTATGTTTCAAGTAAAAAGCGTCTTTAAAATAAAGTGTTGAAAAACATGTCTTATTTTTAACGATTTTTTGCTTTGTAGGCAAGATGCAAAAAGGAAACAAATTTAAAGACAATTTTATTAATTTTAAAGATTTTTTCTTAATTATTAAAGTCACGTTGACCTTACCTCAAAAATTTTATCTTTCATGTTATGATACACATTTTTAAGTAAAATCACTTAATTATAAGGACATTACAACTTCATTCAAAAGTTTATTGCCTTTTGGACAAGAAAAAAAAACGTTATTTTAGAGAAATGCGTCTTCCATGTTAAACAAAATTTGCATTCTTATTCTAAGGACATGGAATCTTTGACTTCACGACAATATTTTTTTCAGTGTAGAAAACTAAAAAAATAAATATAAATAAGATCGTTTAATTGCATTTATTTGACGTTCATTACAAACATCTTTGTAGTAATACGGGATGAAATTGATCGAAAGTACTGTTGTTACTTTTACAACACATACTAGAGATATATTTTGACATTTGCCGTTTTTGAAAACAATTACTAAAAAAACACGTTGTGTTTTCCCCAATGTACGTACGTACAAAAATACATATCGTACATTTCAAACGTTTACTCACACTACGCTAAGTACTAGCTAAATTTGAAATTACCTACACAGTGTAATTTCAAAGTTACACATTTCATTCAAGTAATATTTTATTCGGAGCGGAGCGGTTTTTCATTTGGAAACCGCTCCGCTCCCGCTCCGGCTAAAAAAGGGCTTGCTCCGCTCCGCTCCGGATCCCTGTTTTCTACACACCAATTTTTGGTCTTAAAATACCTCTAGATTTTCAATTTCAGGAACATCGGATAGAAAATACACTTTCTAGGCGCCCAAGAAGCAAAATCGGGAAATCGGTCCATATCGGGGCTATACCAAACCATTTTCAATACACTTTCTGATGGTCCTAAAATACCTCTAGATTTCCAATTTCAGGCAAAATGGATAAAAAATACGGTTTTTGTAAGTCCAAGACCCCAAATCGGGAGGTTGGTTTATATGGGGACTATATAAAAACTTGGACCGATATAGCCCATCTTCGAACTTGACCTGCCTGCAAACAAAAAACGAATCTGTGCCAAATTTCGGGACGATAGCGCCATTATTCAAGGCTGTAGCGTGATTACAACAGACAGACGGACATGCTTATATCGTCTTAGAATTTCTCCCTGATATTTCGATGTGTTACAAACGGAATGACAAACTTATTATACCCTTCTATGGTGGTGGATATAATTAAAAATTTAGAGGTATTTTAGGGCCACAAAAAGGTTTGCGGTACAGATTTCGATATATCCCCCTTATAAACCCGTCCACCTATTCTGTAGGTTTTTCAGAACCACAATTAGTTGTGTATGGGTACATGTTTTTGGCTTAGCACCCATATAGACTGATCTTCCGATTTAACTCTTTGGTCTTGTATAAACCGTAGTTTTTGGTAGGGCCTCCATATAGACCGATTTCACTTCTTGAGAGTATATAAGGCGCATTGATCATGAAAATTGCTTGAAACTGAATGTACAATATCCAGATTTTATTTCTCGTAATTATTTAGATAATTTGGGTAAAAATCTACAGATTTTATATATCAAATCAAGGCGTTATTTCAATGAGTGCTGCCGGATTCTTAGCTCTTAGCTCAAACACGAGGTACCTCGTTTTTATGGGTGAATACGAACGGCATTTCACATTACGTCGATACCACTTACCAACTTTTTGTTAAGTAAAACATCTTTGTATCAGAGAAATACATCCTCCGTGCTATGATAAAATTCCATTCGTATTTGAAGGATATGAAAATTTTACATTTACGACAATATTTTTTTCACTATGTGAAAAATATAATAATTTGAAAAAGTTTATCAATTTTACTTATGTTTATGTACTCACATATAAAAATAACAATATAGGAATATGAATTAAAAAGATCTGTAAAATTACAAGAAGCAAACAAAAATTCGATGGTCTACAAAATTTTTTGTTTCATATACCTTTCTGTACTTTCTGTCATACGCACTCAATAAGATTAATACATTAAGCAATCACCATTAGCATTGGTCTTTGAAATCATTTTTTTTTTTGCATGTGAACATTTTCCCACATATTTTGTGTAATTCTACCATAAAATATGGTGGTCAAAATCTTCTAAGCAATGTCCATCTAATTTTATTTTGCCAATAACAATTACGACAATTCTCTCGAAAGGATCTTAATTGAAACGTTTTACGACTCAAAGCTATAACAATCGAATAAATTTAAGGCAAATATCCAAATGGACTCCTAATGAAACACCCATATAATGGACAAACATTAGTTCTTCCTTAACATTTTGCACATACTCGGAGCAATCCAGCATACGCACACACACACACACCCATATACATGTCCATATATGCTGGCATCAAATGAAACCACTAATTAAGTGGCTATTTGTTTTATGGGTAACAACACATGACAGTCGCATAATGTGTTGGGTCCCCTCACAAAGGGTTAAGCAATAACGTATCTAGCTCCAAAGAAATAAATTACCTGCGTTGTAAATTACAAAATTCCCTATAAGCTAATTTAAATAAACCATAAAATTTTTATTTATCTAAAAGGACATTAAAATATTTACGATTGGTGTAAAATACCTTTGAACAAACGTTTCGGCACATCTACACTCGATTTATACGAGCGGAGATCGTTCGTACACATTCCACAAAGGTACACTGTTAGAAAAATATGTTTTTCATATGCTCCGATATGAACAAAATGTGTTTCGGGCACGATTTTAAACCACAATATATTTAAGTGCGAACATGTAATGTTCCTAAACTAACACTAAATGTTTGGGACATCTATGTTAATATGTTAGAATATATTATGTTTGGGGCATCAATGTTTCATAAAAATCATATGTGTGAATACAAACATATATAAATTTACAAATTTCGACTAAACATACATATGTTGTGATATTTTATTCAAAGCGACAGAGAGAGTATAGAGAGAAATAGAGATGGAAACCGGGAGAGTTGACGAAAGATATCAATAGAACACAGCAAAAGAGTCAAAAGAGAACAATTTCTGTGAAACCGCTTGTATGTTGTTTCGGAAAACTTTTTTATGATAAGGCCAAAAATTTGATATGTTTAAGTCTAAATATTATTTAATTTGAATAAAGAGAATATACATTCTGAACCAAGAGAATAGACATTTGAAAAACGAACAGCTTATGTTTTCGCCTTGAGAGCAGCATTTTATGTATGTGTGGACATGTGTTTTGTTTATCATTTTGGCATTATGGGCACAATTTTTTTCTTGGTTCGTTAAAAGAAATCAGGGGTCTTCATAAAAATAACGAAAGGGCACTATACTCTTTTTAGAGTTGGGACAGTAAAATGAAATAAGGAGGAAATAGTGAAAAATTACACAGTAAAATTTAAAAAAACAAACTTTAGTTCCTCTTTATTAAAAAGTAGTCCACGAGGAGTTGACGGACACCATCAAATATAAAAGCGGGCATTAAGTTCGAGTTTTACAGCTAAAACAATTTAAAAAGTTTATTTTCTTTAAAATGAATTATTAAAGAAAAATAAAAGGAATTTTAGAGCGATGGTTTTAAATGCTAGTAAAAAACTGTTCACTCCTAAATAAATTTATGTTTATATTATAAAATTATGTATGTACGTTTATACTCGACTCCACGTTCTTCTTTTGTTAGTTTTTGAATTCCTTCCAAATTTTAAAGTTTTGTACAAAAACAGTTTTTTATTACAAGATTGTTATTTTTGCAATAAAAAATAATATTTTATCCAAAAATCAGTCAATTTCGTTTATATCAAGAACTGTTACTGACTATAAATCTTTAATAACACTCATTTCGAAGTTTCATTTAAAAAAAATTAATATAGTATAAATATAAATGTGTAAATTAAAAAAAAAAAAAAAAAAAAAAAAAATGTTCGGTCGGAGCAGGGATTGAACCCACGACCCTTTGCATGCAAGGCAGACATGCTAACCACTGCTCCACGTGGCAAACAAATGTATGTTTCTGTTAAATAATGTTATGTTTGCATGGGCTCGTGGGCGCTGCAAACTATGCTATATAAATGTAACTTAAAACGATAATTATCTACTGGTGACTATAACAGCTACGTAGCCCAGTGGATAGTGTGTTGGCTTACAAACTGTATGGTCCTCGGTTCGATTCTCCGTGCAGGCGAAAGGTAAAATTTAAAAAATGTATAAAAGTGAATAATTTCTTCAACATTATTTGTATTACAGAGAAAGGTTCCAATAACTAAAAAATTTCGTGGAAGTGAAAATTACGAGTATGTTAGGGAATGAGCACAATCGTGTTTGGGAAAAATTCTTCCAAGCATATAATGTTTTTGGCTCAAAATGCTTCCAAACATATAATATGTTCACATAAAACAAACATATTAATGTTTTATTAATGTTAATGTATGCAATAATATATGTGCTTCCTGCAAAATATGTTTGGAACATATGTTAAAGAAGCGATTTTTTTTTGAGGGTGTAGACAGACACATTCCAATGAAAATTTTGCCTCATAACGTATGACACATTAATTTAATTTGATGTGCTAACTCGCTTACGCGATTTATGGTCCAGTACAGGAGTTTGAAAAAAGCCATTCCATACGTGTCCAGGACTTAAAAGTGTAAACTTTCGCCATGGGTTGGAAGTTGGTGGGAGAGTTTTCCATTAAGAAAAGCTATTATACCCTCCACCATAGGAGGTATATTAACTTTGTCATGCCCCATAAAGTATAAATATTCTGGGTCGTGGTGAAATTCTGAGTCGATCTGAGCATGTCCGTCCGTCCGTCTGTTGAAATTACGCTAACTTCCGAACGAAACAAGCTATCGACTTGAAACTCGGCACAAGTAGTTCTTATTGATGTAGGTCAGATGGTATTGCAAATGGTCCATATCGGTTCACTTTTACGTATAGCCCCCATATAAACGTACTCCCAGATTTGGCTTGCGGAGCCTCAAAGAGAAGCAAATTTCATCCGATCCGATACATGATGTTGGTATATGGTCTCTAAACACCATGTAAAAATTGGTCCACATCGGTCCATAATCATATATAGCCCCCATATAAACTGATCCCCAGATTTGGCTTGCAGAGCCTCAACGAGAAGCACATTTCATCCGATTTTTGACAAAATTTTGTGAAACATTTATTTCTATAGAAAATGTTGTCAAAAGTTTATTTCTATAGAAATTTTTGTCCGAATTTTATTTCTGTACAAAATTTTGTATAGAAATAAAATGATGACAACATTTTCTATAGAAAGAACATTTTGTATAGAAAGAAAAGTTTAACAAAATTTTCTATAGAAAGAAAATTTTAATAAAATTTTCTATAGAAATGAAATTTTCACAAAATTCTCTACCGAAATCAAATTTTGACAAAATTTTCTATAGAAATAAAATTTTGACAAATTTTCTATGGAAATAAAATTTTGACAAAATTTTCTATAGAAATAAAATTTTGACAAAATTTTACATAGAAGTAAAATGTTAACCATAGAAGTAAAATATTACACAAAAAAAAATTTGGACAAAATTTCTATAGAAAGAAAATTTTGACAAAATATTCTATAGAAAGAAAATTTTGACAAAATTTTCTATAGAAATAAAATTTTGACATAATTTTCTATTGTTGTTGTTTTTTATTTCAGCTTAAAACCATACATTGACTAAACTACAAGAGTAGCTTAACCAACAGAGGAAAAGAATGTTTGTCAAATTTATTTGGGCAAAGCCCTATAATTTTCTATAGAAATAAAATTTTGACAAAATCTTCTATGGAAACAAAATTTTGACAAAAGTATCTATAGAAATAAAATTTTGACAAAATTTTCCATAAAGGGTGATACGGTCAAAATTTGGTCAATATAAACTTGACGTATTTCTTTCAATTTTGAATTTAAAAAACCTGAACACCCCTCATTTTGAAGGTGTGTGTGTGTAGAATGTTGCTCCTATTTTGATTTTGGAATTCACTCTTCAGTTGTCAAAATGCCGTCCAAGCCAGAAGAGCAGCGTATCAAAATTTTGCTCGCGCATCGCGAAAATGCGAGCTACTCGCATGCAAAGCTGGCAAAATCGCTAAAAGTTGCCAAATCAACCATTACAAATGTAATTAAAGTGTTTGGGGAACGTTTGTCGACAGCCAGGAAGTCTGGATCGGGGGGAAATCGAAAACCGGAAGCCGCTGAGACGACAAAGAGAGTTGCCGGTAGTTTCAAGCGAAACCCTAACCTCTCTCTCCGAGATGCCGCAAATAAGCTGGGTCTATCGTCTACAACCGTGTATCGAGCCAAAAAACGGTAAAAAGGCCATGGAGCGGTACGCCGCCAACAACGTGCAGGTGGTTCCCAAGGACAAGAACCCCCCAACACGCCAGAGCTCCGCCCAATTGAGAAATACTGGGCTATTGTCAAGCGGAACCTAAAGAACACAGAAAAAATATCACCAAAATATTTCCAATTAAAAAGTTAATTGAAGTTGAAATTTTTTCAATTAATAAATTAATTGGTACAATTAACTTTTTAATCAAGTTAAGTTAATTAAGTCAATGATTGAAAATTTTAAAATTTTTAATTAAAAAGTTAATTGATACAATTAACTTTTAATCAAATTCGGAAGACTATGTCAGTTAAAAATGCGATGAACATTTTTTTTAAATTTTAATTAATTTTTTTTTTCAAACAATCAATTGTTAATCCAAATAAAAATTCTAAGCCAATTCAGAATGTAATTGAAAATAGTTACCTTTTTTAATTAATAAATTAATTGAGTTTTGCAATCAACATCAATTAAATTTTTAATTGAATCAATTAAAAAATTAATTGAATCAATTAAAAAATTAATTGTTATTTGGTAATGAAATCAATTAATTTTTTAATCAAGAATTTTTTCTATGCCCAATTAAAACTGTGATTGAAGACATTTCAATTAAAAAATTAATTGGATCAATTAATTTCGTGATTGAATCAGAAAAAATTTTTTTTTGTGTGAAAACCAAAAAAACTGCTAAGGATGAGCAGCAGTTCAAGGCAAACTGGCTTTCTGCGGCGAAGAAGGTGGACAAGGTGGCTGTACAAAATCTGATGGCAGGTGTCAAGCGTGAGGACCGGCAATTCGGATTTGGAAAAGCGAAAGCCTAACTGAATATTTTTCCTGAATTTTATACTAATTGAACTTCAAAAAGAAATTTAATTTAATTTTTTAAATAAACGATTTCACCGATTTACACGCGTTTTCCCTTGACCAAATTTTGACCGTATCACCCTTTAATACGTATGTCGCAAAAGTCGTAAACCTACTGTAGAAAACCAAATTTTGAATAGAAGATATCCTGAACATTTTTTAATTTAGTTTGACAGCATTCGCTGTGAGTTTCTGCAGAAATTTGTGAAAGTTTTCCCGTGGTCAAGCCTATTTTCTTAGGTGGTATCGAAATTCCCGTTGGTGAGTGTGCAAAATACCTTGGGGTTATATTGGACAGGAGACTGAACTTAAAGCTAAGAAAGGACGAGAAAATCCACGGTAACCCTGTACTCGTGCAAAAGGCAATAGGGAAAATGTGGGGACTAAAACCGAAAATTGTGAACATTCCTAAGAATTGAAACTTCTTCGCATATAACATCGTCTTGGATATAATCGAATTCGCTGCCTAGCTGACGCGACTAAAGTATTTTCAGTTTGCGACTTTTGTTACTTTTTCTACATTTACGACGCGTATGTGACGTTTACGACGTTTACAACTTTGCGACAGTCGCAAACCTAAAAAAGTTTAATACAGACCATCTCTGATAAAATGTTAACAAAATTTTTGATAGGAAACAAATTTTGACAACATTTTCTATAGAAATACAATTTTTACAAAATTTTCTATAGAAATAAAATTTTCGTGTTTTGTTTTTTATTGTTGGTTTGTACTTCAATCAGATTTGTTGTTTTGATCTCAGCTTTAAAACCATTTTGTTGACTATACTTCAACCAACAGAGGAAAAGTATGTTTGTCAAATTTATTTTGGCAAAGCCCTACAGACTGCAAGACGGTTGGATGAACGCACGTTTCGGAATTACGACATTCCTCATAAACATCCTCTATTTGCAGCAAAACTATCAACCAATTATCAGAATAAATTCAGGCAGTTCGTTAAATCTTTAATATAAAGCTTATAAACCCCCTTCAGGTCAATAAAGCTCCGATATATTTAAAAAATTCAATGTGACTTAAGGAAATATTCTTATCCATGCAATTATCCTTTACAGTACATACCCCATCTTCGATTCATTAGGTAGCCCTTCGTTCCAAGTACTCTATAACTATTCAAATCGATGGTAGGTCTCAATGAGTAGCAGCAAAACAAACTAAGGACTTTTTTGTTTAAATTTATTTTATTTTTTTAAATTGAGAACGGGCTAATTCAGAAACAACAAAAAAATGTAATACGCGGATATCTTGTCATATATGAATGATGTGTATGTCTGTGTGGGTAGATTGGGATAACAGGCAATTTTTAAAAGTCAATTTATAGGACAAATTATGGCTATGTAAATTATATTTTAAGCAATTTATGTCAATATTTTTATGGGTTTTTATATTAAACGATCACCTTTTTTCTCTCTTCTAACCCTTTATCGAATTATCTATGGCAGAAAAAAATGAGACCATGTGGTAGGTATATGTATACCAATGGGCAAGGATAAAGATGAGTGTAGATGAGTGGGTGAAATATAGAATCAAAATACATATGCAAAGCCAATAAATTATGCAGGAAGCCATTGAGGTAAAAAGTACTGACGAGTTATGAGTTTTAGTATCACATTTTATGATACCATACTCACACCTCCACATTGAATTTTACAATGGCTCCCACGTATCCTCCCAGGCTATGTATGTTTGCAATAATATAGGAAGGTCTTATCGGTATGCTTTTGCTTCTGATTATCCATGTTGGAAAAGCAAAAAATAAAGGATATTTGTATCATAAAAATCATTTTGCCATACACCCACCCTCCATAGCCCATTCACAATCACCTACATACTACAAACGTATACCAGACTGGATTGTTGCAAAAAGGTGTTGCTGTCAACATTTGCTGGTGATACGCGATACAACACATCCTGAAGACAACATCCCAAGAGGAATGCATCAGGTGGCTTATATCGTATCGTTATTCGAGTTTTTTTTATAGAAAAAGGTTCTCACAATATGAGTTCAAATAAATTGTTTTCAAGAGAATGAATTGGAAGAAATCCAACACAGTGGGTTATAAAAATTCTGGGAATTTTTTAGTTTGCCCTATCATACTACATCTGTTCCACTGAATTTAATACTTATATTTGAGTAAATGATACCATAGCACACTCGACTCACAGGGTTGACAATTTTACTGACAATTACATACCCCATGCTCCGAAATTCGCAATCTCATAATTCAAGAATTTATTTTTCTCGATTTCATTTTGAACTGTATTGCCAATATTGACTACAAAGCACCCTTGAAACATAGCATAATTTTTACTTGAAGTCCAGCCTCAATATAAAGGACTTTGATAGCAAATGAAGAAAAAGGCTTAAAAACGAATTAATTAAATTTGTATCTTGGAATAAAGTGCACAAAACTCAAAGAATTGTGTCTTAAATGTATCCTTACTTGTCTGTCTGTCTATTTTAATGACGCTACAATAATGCGTTTTAATACTATTAAACATCGGTCCAAGTTTTGGTTTAGCCCCCGTATAGATTGACATCTTGAGGGAATGGAAGCCGCAATTTTCATCCAAAATTTCATCTTCTCATATAACTACAATATGCATAGTCAAGTTTGTGATATATCACGCATTTCTTTTTCAATATGTTAATTTAATAATACCAATTCCTTACTCGTCATGTCCAATATTCTCGTACTAGAATTGTAATGATATGTAAATTACTTAATTTCCAGCCTGCATTGGATATCAGGCTAACATATAAATATTGAATTTATTGAAAATTTTATCAAAATTTCAATTCTATAGAAAATTTGGCAAAATTTTAGTTCTATAGAAAATTTCCTCAAAATTTAATTTCTATAAAAAATTCAATTTCTATAAAAAATCTACTCAAAATTTTGTTTCTATATAAAATTTTCTCAAAATTTTATTTTATAGAAAAAATTCTCAAATTTGTATTTATATTGAAAAAAAATTCCAAAATTGTAGTTCCATTTTTTCTTAAAATGTTTATTCTTTAGTATATTTTGTCAATATTTTAATTCCATCCAAAATTTTATCAAAACTTTATTTAACAATATAGAAATTTTTTTTTCAAAATTTAGTTCTATAGAAAATTTGGTCAATATATTATTTCTATAGAAAATTTTCTCAAACTTTAATCTCTACAAAAATTTTTCTCAAAATATTATTTCTATAGAAAAAATTATCAAATTTTTATTTGTATTTAAAAAATTCTCAATTTTAGTCCTATAGAAAATTTTGTCAAAATTTTCATTCTATAGAAAATGTTTTCAAAATTTTGGATTTCCATAAAAAATTTTCTCAAAATTTATTTCTACAGAAAATTTTCTCAAAATTTTATTTTTATAGAAAATTTTCTTAAAATGTTTATTCTTTAGTATATTTTATCAAAATTTTATCAAAACTTTATTTTTATAGAATTTTGTTTTTAAATTTTAGTTCTGTAGAAAATTTTTTCAAAATTTTATTTCTATAGAAAATTTTGTCAAAATGTGAATTTTATAGAAAATCTTCTCAAAATTTTATTTCTATAGAAAATTTTCTCAAAATTTCATTTCTACAAAAAAAATCTTCGCAAATTTCAATTTCTACAAAAAATTTTCTCAAAATTTATTTATTTATGTTCTCAAAATGTTATTTCTATAGAAAAAATTATGAATTTTTTATTTATATTTAAAAAATTCTCAAAATTTTCATTCTATAGAAAATGTTTTCAAAATTTTAGATTTCCGTCCATAAAGCTCGAAAAATAATTGTATAATTAGATTTCCATAAAAATTTTCTCAAAATTTATTTCTTCAGAAAATTTTGTCAAAATTTTATTTCAATAGAAAAGTTTGTTCAAAATTGTATGTATATAGAACATTGTTTTCCAAATTTTTATTTCTGTACAAAATTTTATCAATTTTTTTAATAAAATTTGTTGTCAAAATTTTATTTCTATAGAAAATTTTGTCAAAAGTTTAATTCTATAGAAAATTTTGTCAATATTTTATGTATAGAAAATTTTGTTTTTTTAGTTTATAGAAAATGTTCCAAAATTTAATTTCTATAAAAAATTATAGCAAATTTCAATTTCCATAAAAAATGTTCTCAAAATGTTTTTTCTATAGAAAATTTTCCCAACATTTTATTTCTATAGAAAAGTTTCTCAAAATTTTATTTCTATAGAAGATTTTCTTAAAATGTCTATTCTTTAGTATATGTTGTCCAAATTTTTTTAACTTTATTTAACAATATAGAAAATTTTTCCAAAATTTTAGTTCTATAGAAAATTTGGTCAAAATTTTATTCCTATAGAAAATTTTCTCAAAATTTACTCTCCACAAAAATTTTTCTCAAAATGTTATTTCTACAGAAAAAAAATTCAAATTTTTATTTGTATTTAAAAAATTCTCAAAATTTTAGTCCTATAGAAAATTTTGTCAAAATTTTCGTTCTATAGAAATCGTTTTCAAAATTTTGGATTTCCATAAAAAATTTTCTCAAAATTTATTTCTACAGAAAATTTTGTCAAAATTTTATTTTTATAGATAATTTCCTTAAAATGTTTATACTTTAGTCAATTTATCAAAATTTTATCAAAACTTTATTTTTATAGAAAATTTTAGTTCTGTAGAAAATTTTTCCAAAAATTTTTGCAAAATTTGAATTTTATAGAAAATTTTCTCAAAATTTTATGTCTATAGAAAATTTTCTCAAAATTTAATTTCTATACAAAATTTTCGCTAATTTCAATTTATATAAAAAATCTTCTCAAAATATTATTTCTGAAGAAAATTTTCTAAAAAAATTTATTTCTATAGAAAAGTTTCTCAAAATTTTATTACTAGAAAATTTTCTTAAAATGTTTATTCTTTAGTATATTTTGTCAAAATTTTAATTCCATCCAAAATTGTATCAAAACTTTATTTTTATAGAAAATATTTTCAAAATTTCAGTTCTATAGAAAATTTGGTCAAAATTGTATTTCTATAGAAAATTTTCTCAAACTTTAATTTCTACAAAAAAATTTCTCAAAATGTTATTTTTATAGAAAAAATTATCAATTTTTTATTTATATTTAAAAAATTCTCAAAATTTTCATTCTATAGAAAATGTTTTCTAAATTTTAGATTTCCATAAAAAATTTCTCAAAATTTAATTCTACAGAAAGTTTTGTCAAAATTTTATGTCCATAGAAAATTTTGTTAAAAATTGTATGTATATAGAACATTATTTTCCAATTTTTTATTTCTGTACAAAATTTTGTCAATTTTTTTAATAAATTTTTTTGACAAAATTTTATATCTATAGAAAATTTTGTCAAAAGTTTAATTCTATAGAAAATTTTGTCAATATTTGATATCATAGGTCGAAAACCTTAGTTGTTAGTACCTTCATTTTTTTGTATTTATTTTCATAATTTATTATGATTTTAAATAAACTAATAATAATAATAATTTGATATCTATAGAAAATTTTGTTCAAAATTTTATTTCTATAGAAAATTTTGTCAAAATTTTAATTCTACAGAAAATTTTCTTAGAATTTTATTTCTATAGAAAATTTCCTCAATATTTTATTTCTATAGAAAAAATTCTCTCGCTTTTAATTTTTATAATTTATTATTATTCGAGCTATATGGCGAAAGAAGATTAAGGAACTTGAACAATTGAGTCATTAAAAAGAAAACGCCAGATACATCTCTATAACACGCTTGACGGTACATGTTTCCATTCGGGCAAATCAAATTTTCCACAGTCTTTTTAGTATAGATCTGGCTGGGATAGATAACTCAATTTGGGCCCTTTATGCTAACTATTAATGGAGAAAACATATAGGAATTATTCCACTTTAAATTCAATTCTCAATTGTGCAAGTTCCTTAATCTTCTTTGTGCATATAGCTGGAATAATATTTAATTACGAAAATTAAAATCATGCATTTGGACGCTTATCGCCTGCCTCAGTATCAGGCTAGGTTACGTTAGGTGGCAGCCCGATGTATCAGGCTCTTTTAGACTATTCAATCCATTGTGATACCTCAGTGGTGAACTTTAGGCTTATATAAAAAATAATTCTTATATTTTTATTTCCATAAAGAAAATTCTCAAAGCTTTATTTCTATAGAAAATGTTTTCAAAATTTTATTTCTATAGAAAATTTTGTCAAAATTTTATTTCTATAGAAAACTTTGTCAAAATTTTATTTCTATAGAAAATTTTGTCAAAATTTTCTTCTATAGAAAATTTTGTCGAAATGTTATTTCTGTAGAAAATTTTGTCAAAATTTTATTTCTATAGAAAATTTTATCAAAATTTTATTTCTTAAGAAAATTTTGTCAAAATTTTATTTCTATAGAAAAAATTCTTGAAAATTTATTTCTATATAAAATTTTCTTGAAAATTTATTTCTATAGAAATTTTTCTCAAAAACTACTTAAGGAAGCTTTGAAACACTCAGATATGCAATGAAGTTTTGTTTTCGTATTTGGTCGAAACTGAGACTCTTTGAATACAAAGCGCACATGCTATCCATTGCACCGCGGCGGCTATGTGCAATGGTTAATATACATTCTTATATGCCAATGTCCAGGTTCTCGTTATATTGTGTGAAAAGGAGGTTACTTCGTAACCATCCACAACAAATCCACAATTCCATTTAATCCTGAAAAAATAAAAAAATAAAATTATAGGATAAACTTATTTTTCTCCGTTCTCCTAGAGCGAAAAAGACGACTATTCGTGATTACCACCAAAAAATCCAAAAATCTATCCAACCCTAAAAAAATAAAATATTGTATATAAAAAAATTTATTTTTCTCGTATCTTCTGAACTATTCGTCCTAGAGCGAATAGACGACCCTCAAACAAATCCAAAATTTCATCCAAATCATGAATAACATGAAATGTTTGTCAGTAAGTTTGCAGCAAATGGAAATAGTGGTCACAGACCGTATAAAGTAGTTGATGTAACTATGTCCGTTCATCTGTTAAACTCACGCAAACTTCTGAAAGGTCGGATGATATTGCAAATGTCGACATTTCGGACCACTTTTAGGTATAGCTCCCATATAAACCGATTTGACTTCCGGAGCTATGTGGATACGAGGACCAATGTTATCGCTGCATAATGAGCCCAAATTGGTTCAAATATGAAAGTAGTTGATATAGGTATTTAATCTGCCATGCAATCTAAATTATAATTTAGAAGCCATTGATAGGAACTTTTAAAATACATTGTCATCGACAACTGTTATCCATGTAAAAAATTGTTCGAAGTTTCAACTTAGTCCGAATCTTACTCACAGGAACCCACTGTGTGTGTGTGGCGTGTGTCACCCTTTACCAATGGAAGTCTGCATCCACTTGAATTTTATTTTGATATTTATTGCACTTTAATACTAAACAATAAAATTATTATTATTGCTTTACCTGATGTTGAAATGATATTACAGGGGTTGAAAATTTGTTTGCTATCGAGTGCAGATTCAATTCTACATTTTTGCTTGAATATTTTTTTTGAAAATTGGTTTGCTATAGAAGATTGTATAGAAAAGTGATTTGAAATGACAATTTTGATAGCAGTAGACGGTACGAAAATTTGTAGCATTAAACTAAAATTAAGGCAGATTAATAAATAAACCCATTTTTGTGAAAATAGGGCAACACATATGCCTAGTATATGTGTTGCCCTATGCGAGATATATCGAGATATATGTATAACCAACGAAATACTTGTTGTGATTGTTTACATGTCCGCAAAGAAGGCGTGCTAGCATTCAAAGATAATAAACTTCACTATGAAAATCGTATGAAAATTCCAGGCTGGCGAAAATGGGTAGACCTTCGGCAAATCAGACTACCAAACCTATACTGAAAAAAATATTTACGCGATATTAAAGGTGGCGTAACCTAAATTTTAGGATGCGAAATTTGCAAAATGTTAAGGACAAATTTCTTTAAAATAATGAAATTTTAATTAAACTAAAGTTTATAATCTTTGCTTCAAGAATTTTTTTCCTTAAATTTAGGACACAACTTTTGTAAATTCGAAAGATGGGGTTATATGTGAACGTGAAGTCTGCAGACAGACGGACATAGCTACACGCAAAAAAATAATTCTTTCATCCCAAACGAAATTTTAGACAAACAAAGTTCGTTTCTCATTTGCTTTTCGCTGTAAGGAAGTGTATTTGGAAGAAAAGTATATACTTTTTTTATACCCACCACCATAGAATGATGACGGGGGTACAATAAGTTTGTCATTCCGTTTGTAACACATCGAAATATCGATTTCGACTATATAAAGTATATATATTCTTGATCAGGGAGAAATTCTAAGACGATATAACGATGTCCGTCTGTCTGTCTGTCTGTCTGTCTGTTGTAATCACGCTACAGTCTTCAATAATGAAGCAATCGTGCTGAAATTTTGCACAAACTCGTCTTTTGTCTGCAGGCAGATCAAGTTCGAAGATGGGCTATATCGGTCCAGGTTTTGATATAGTCCCCATATAAACCGACCTCCCAATTTGGGGTCTTGGGCTTATAGAAATCTAAGTTTTTATCCAATTTGCCTGAAATTTGAAATCTAGAGGTATTTTACGACCGTAAAGAGGTGTGCCAAAAATGGGGAGTATCGGTCCCTGTTTTGGTATAGCCCCCATATAGACCGATCTCCCGATTTTACTTCTTGGGCTTATAGAAACCGCAATTTTTATTCAATTTACCTGAAATTGGAAATCTAGAGGTATTGTAGGACCACAAATACGTGTGCCAAAAATTGTGAGTATCGGTCCATGTTTTGGTATGGTCCCCATATAAAACGACCTCCCGATTTGGGGTCTTGGGCTTATAGAAACCGTAGTTTTTATCCAATTTGTCTGAAATTGGAAATCTAGAGGTATTTTAGGCACACCATAGGTGTGCCGAAAATGGTGAGTATCGGTCCATATTTTGGTATAGCTTCCATATAGACCGGTTTCCCGATTTTACTTCTTGGGCTTATAGAATCCGAAGTTTTTATCCTAAATATTTACCTGAAATTGGAAATCTAGAGTTATTTTCGGGTCATAAAGAGGTGTACCGAAAACGGTGAGTATCGGTCCATATTTTAGTATAGCCATATAGACCGATCTCCCGATTTTACTTCTTGGGCTTATAGAAACCGCAGTTTACTTGAAATTGGAAATCTATAGGTATTGTAGGACCTCAAATACGTGTGCCAAAAATTGTGAGTATCGGTCCATATTTTGGTATAGCCCCCATATAGACCGATCTCCCGATTTTACTTCTTGGGCTTATAGAAACCGCAGTTTTTATTCAATTTACCTGAAATTGGAAATCTAGAGTTATTGTAGGACCACAAATACGTGTGCGAAAATTATTGTGAGTATCGGCCCATGTTTTGGTATGGTCCCCATATAAAACGACCTCCCGATTTGGGGTCTTGGGCTTATAGAAACCGTAGTTTTTATCCAATTTGTCTGAAATTGGAAATCTATAGGTATTTTAGGACCATAAAGAGGTGTGCCGAAAATGGTGAGTATCGGTCCATATTTTGGTATAGCCCCCATATAGACCGATTTCCCGATTTTACTTCTTGGGCTTATAGAATCCGAAGTTTTTATCCTAAATATTTACCTGAAATTGGAAATCTAGAGTTATTTTCGGGTCATAAAGAGGTGTACCGAAAACGGTGAGTATCGGTCCATATTTTAGTATAGCCCCAATAAGAACGATCTCCCGATTTAACTCCTTGGGTTTCTAGAAACCGTAGTTTTTATCTGATTTGTCTGAAATTGTAAATATTCTGGTATTTTAGGCTTCACTTCTTGAGGGTGTAGAAGGCGCACTGATCATGAAAATTGTTTGAAACTCAATGTAAAATTTCCAGATTTTACTTCTACAGATTTAAGATTTCAAATCAAGACGTTATTTTATAATTTTCTCGCACACTTACAAGAGATGTTATTGATTCCTCTAAAACTCAAACAAAAATGGTTCTTACACAGAGAATACAGATTGGTTGTGACAATCGAATTTATTGCCAACCTCCTTTTGGCAGTTGTAGCAACCAAAGATAATAAAAGAGGAAGATGGGAGATTGGCTACTGAGCACATCAAACCATTTACCACATTAGTTTAATACTCGAACCAAACGCGTATACGACAAGTATTGACATAGCATTAAAATGCAAATAAAAAGAAATTAAGAGCACGAAATAAATTTCCATAACGGGGAAAATGTATTTTTTTTGTTGTTGCCTAAAATTTAACATTGTTTCATTATGAAAATTACATTTTTCATTTAAAAAATAAAAACGAAAAACAACTAAAAGATTACAAACATGTATTAAACTAATCTGGTAAATGCAACATTTGGTATGACGCAAGCCAATCTCCCATCTTCCTCTTTTATTATCTTTGGTAGCAACTACCTGGTGGCAGTTGTGTCACCCGACTGATTCGGTCGACACAACCAATACCACATATGGTGTTGGTTGGGTCTGCCGACGATATTGGTTGTGACTACCTTCATCATTCGGTTGTGTTGCCCAACCTAAATAATACTCATGACCGAATTAAAAATATACTTAAAATCAATTACTTCACAGTGAAATATTATATTTTATTTACATATAGGTATAGTGGTACAAATAAATCTAAATACGCTAAATGTAACATATGTAGATACAAATTTTAGTCTAGAATCTGTACTTATTGCCTCAAAATGTATCCACACCCAGACTCTTAGAGCAAAAAAATTTTTTTTTTACGGTGAACATGTAGTATGGTTTCCGCAACCTTCTTATTTTCTCGGACATTATGTATGTACCTGACTTCGACAGCATCCAAAATATATTGTCCTTTTTTATGGATTGAATATTCGTGGTGTGAAAAAATTGATAAAATTGTGCAGATTTAGTAAGATTTTCCACATCCAACTGCTTTCGTACCTGAAATGTAGCTTCTTAAAATCCAGGACTATATCGCTGGTTAACCAGAGTTGATTTTTCTGCCCAAGATGGCGTCCAGAGTACATAGTGCTGCATTGCTTAAAAATGGGTCACTATCGTAGGGAAATTAAGAAATAAAATTAGAAAGTTACGGGGTATAAGTATTACTGCTAGAGTTTATAAAACTAATTCCAAAACTTACCCACAATATCATATCACATCAAAAATGGTCCACAGCTATTACCAGATATAAAACGGCAGGTTCAATGAAAAGTTAAAAACCACAGCTAATATTGTCATTCCTATCCTACATACAATATATATGCGTTTCTTTTTTAAAACAAGTTGAAGCCTTCCTTTCATAATAAATAATTTGTTAAAATAAAAATGACATTTGAGAATTCATCAACCGGCATTCGGCTGAGAATACCAAATATCAGTTAGAACTACTAAATGACAGTTAGGAAATTTATTTAAGGTAGGTCATATCTATCGAATTCAAATATTTTTTTTCAAAAGAGAGGCAATTAGTTGCTACAACCATTTGTTTGCAATTACAAACGAAAATCTATTGAAATTATAATCAAATGATATTAAAGACAGACAAATGCTTGAGATTGAAGGAAATAGATCAGCACAACTGATATTTAATGCTGAGTGTACAATTTTCGTTAGTACAACTGATTTCCAAACAATTTGTTTTCTGTGTGTATAAATCCAGAATCTGATATAGTCCTCATAGGTGAAATCATTAAATTTATCTTCGGGAAGTGTCCTCAAGTCCTCAAGCCCTCCTGAAATTTCAAAGGAAACCCAAATATTTGGTTCATGGTGGTGGGTATTTAAGATTCGGCCCGGCCGAACTTAGTATATACTTGTTGATAAACGTTTATTCTTTTCCAGGATGTAAACACAATTTCATAAAGACAAACTAAAAAAAAAACACATTGTTTTCTTGCTAATTGCATTTTCCCTCACATCTTTCTCACATCCACGAGGTTTTTTAGTTCTTAACACCTTTTCCTGTAATACCAACAATGTAGAAGAAACTATACGATTTTATAAATTTTTAAAATTTTTTGTACCTTTCGCCTGGACGGAGAATCGAACCGCGGACCATGCACTTTGTAAGTCAACACACTAACCACTGAGCTATGTACCTGTTATGGTCATCAATAGATAAATATCCATATAAGTTATATTTATATAGCATAGATTGCGGCGCCCACGAACCGAATAAACAAAGTTTATTTAACAGAAACAAACATTTAGTTTGGCACCGTGGAGCAATGGTTGCTACGTCCGACAAGCATGCCAAGGGTCGTGGATTCGATCCCTGCTTCGACCAAAGTTTTTTTCTTGTTTTTTTTTACATATATTCCAGATATGTTCGGAAGATTCCGAAAAAAATTTCAACATTACATTGTAGTATATTAAATTTTGAACTGTAAATGTGTCTTATTAAAGACCTAAAGTCAGAAAAGAACAGTGTTTGATATAAACGAAATGGACTGCGTTGTTGTTTCAAAAATAACTTTTTTTATTGACAAAATAAAAATTTTGTAACAAAGGAATTTTTTTGGTGATAAAAGTTTAAAATTTTCGAAGCAAATCAAAAAACTCTAAAAAAAGAAAAACGTTTTCGGTACACGTTTTCCAAACGTTTTTTTTTTTTGCGTGTATATCGGTTTTAAATAAATTAAAAAAAAAAAAAAATAAAATAAATTTTACAAAAGAATTTTATGGTGATTGGCATTAAAATGTAGTTCATCTTCTAGTCTAACTACTAGAACACATCAGTAAAAGTTCCAGCGCAATTACAATGATTAATCGATTGAAGAATTCAATGAATCAAATTTGAGTAAATATTTGAAGTGTTTTTGTTGTTATACCCTCCACCATTGGATGGGGGGTATATTAACTTTGTCATTCCGTTTGTAACACATCGAAATATTGCTCTAAGACCCCATAAAGTATATATATTCTGGGTCGTGGTGATATTCTGAGTCGATCTAAGCATGTTCGTCCGTCCGTCTTTTGAAATCACGCTAACTTCCGAACGAAACAAGCTATCGACTTGAAACTTGGCACAAGTAGTTGCCATTGATGTAGGTCGGATGGTATTGCAACTGGGCCATATCAATCCACTTTTACGTATAGCCCCCATATAAACGGACCACCAGATTTGGCTTGCGGAGCCTATAAGAGTAGCATATTTCATCCGATCTGGCTGTGTTAGTACATGGTCTCTAACAACCATGCACAAATTGGTCCATATCGGTCCATAATTATATATAGCCCCCATATAAACCGTTTCCCAGATTTGACCTCCGGAACCTCTTGGAGGATCAAAAGTCATCCGATTCGGTTGAAATTTGGTACTTGGTGTTAGTATATGGTCTCTAACAACCATGCATAAATTGGCCCATATCGGTCCATAATTATATATATCCCCCATATAAACCGTTCCCCAGATTTGATCTCCGGAGCCATTTGGAGGAGCAAAATTCATCCGATCCGGTTCAAATTTGTAACGTGGTGTTAGTATATGACCGCTAATAACCATTCCAAAATTAGTCCATATCGATCTAAAGATATATAAAACTGATCCCCAATCACACAAAAATTGGTCCATATCGGTTCATAATCATGGTTGCCACTCGAGCCAAAAATAATCTACCAAAGTTGTATTTCTATAGAAAATTTTGTCAAAATTTTATTTCTATAGAAAATTTTGTCAATTTGATTCCTTTACAAAATTTTGTCGAATTTTATTTTTATAGAAAATTTTGCAAAATTTTATTTCTATAGAAAATGTTGTCAAAATTTTATTTTTATTGAAAATTTTGTCAAAATTTTATTTTTATTGAAAATTTTGTCAAAATTTTATTTGTATAGAAAATTTTGTCGAAATGTTATTTCTATAGAAAATGTTGTCAAAATTTCATTTCTATAGAAAATTTTGTTAAAATTATATTTCTATAGAAAATTTTGTCCAAATTTTACTTCTATAGAAAATGTTGTCAAAATTTTATTTTGTCAAAATTTTATTTCTATAGAAAATTTTGTCAAACTTAATTATATACGTATTTAATCGGTCTTTTTATACCCTCTACCACAGGATGGGGGGTATATTAACTTTGTCATTCTGTTTGTAACACATCGAAATATTGCTCTAAAACCCCATAAAGTATATATATTCAGGGTCATGGTGAAATTCTGAGTCGATCTAAGCTTGTCCGTCCGTCCGTCTGTTAAAATCACGCTAACTTCCGAACGAAACAAGCTATCAACTTGAAACTTGGCACAAGTAGTTGTTACAGATGTAGGTCGGATGGTATTGCAAATAGGCCATATCGGTCCACTTTTACGTATAGCCCCCATATAAACGGACCCCCAGATTTGGCTTGAGGATCCTCTAAGAGAAGCAAATTTCATCCTATCCGCCTGAAATTTGGTACATGGTGTTAGTATATGGTCTCTAACAACCATGCAAAAATTGGTCCACAGCGGTCCATAATTATATATAGCCCCCATATAAACCGATCACCAGATTTGACCTCCGGAGCCTCTTGGAATACCAAAATTCATCTGATTCAGTTGAAATTTGGTACGTGTTGTTAATATATGACTTCAAACACCCATGCAAAAATTGGTCGAAATCGGTCCATAATTATATATAGCCCCCATATAAACCGATCCCCCGATTTGGCTTGCGGAGCCTCTAAGAGAAGCAAATTTAATCCGATCCGGCTGAAATTGCAAAAAATTGATTGAAACTTGGCACAAGTAGTTGTTACAGATGTAGGTCGGATGGTATTGCAAATAGGCCATATCGGTCCACTTTTACGTATAGCCCCCATATAAACGGACCCCCAGATTTGGCTTGAGGATCCTCTAAGAGAAGCAAATTTCATCCTATCCGCCTGAAATTTGGTACATGGTGTTAGTATATGGTCTCTAACAACCATGCAAAAATTCGTCCACATCGGTCCATAATTATATATAGCCCCCATATAAACCGATCACCAGATTTGACCTCCGGAGCCTCTTGGAAGACCAAAATTCATCTGATTCAGTTGAAATTTGGTACGTGGTGTTAATATATGACTTCAAACACCCATGCAAAAATTGGTCGAAATCGGTCCATAATTATATATAGCCCCATATAAACCGATGCCCCGATTTGGCTTGCGGAGCCTCTAAGAGAAGAAAATTTAATCCGATCCGGCTGAAATTTGGTACATGGTATTAGTATTTGGTCTCTAATAACCATGCAAAAATTGGTCCACATCGGTCCATATTTATATATATCCCCCATATAAACCGTTCCCCAGATTTGATCTCCGGAGCCTCTTGGGATTTTCATGGGATTTTCAAACCTCAAATGGGATTTTCAAACCTCAAACAAAAATCGTATAACACAGTGTCACAATTGCCAAATGTATGGCCATGGCTCAAGTCACTGCAAAGTAAAAACTTTCTGCGCTAACTGTGCTGGTAATCACAAAACATCGGAGTGTACTGAGAGTTTAATAAAATGTGCCAATTGCAATGGTCCGCATAAATCCACCGACGATAACTGCCCTAGTAAATCACATTACTTATCGATTAAACAGAGAAACAAGCATAGCCATAAACAGAAGAGCGTGCACTCTCCCAACGTTGTAAATAACAACACCAACTTCCCCAATGCTCTCCACCAGAACACACCAGGAACGATTGGAATCTGGCCACGTCAAGGGAACAACAATCAATACAACAACAACTGCAATACTGGTTTCACTTCTAATGAAATGCACAACTCAGGAGAGTTATTTTCAATGCAACAATTGCAAGCACTTACAATGGAGTTAATTACAAATTTAAGAAATTGTAGGAACAAATTTGAACAGTTCGAAGTTATTACAACTCTTGCATGTAAATTTTTGTCATAATGATGAGCACGCTAAATATTGTTACTTGGAACGCAAGAGGCGTCAAAACCAAAAGTATTGAATTATTCCAGTTTTTAATTAGAAATAATGTTCATATTTGCTTATTGTCAGAGACTTGGTTAAAGTCTAATATACCATTCGGACATTCCGATTTTATTACATATAGAAACGATAGAGAGCTAAAGAGAGGCGGTGGAGTAGCTTTAATAGTTAGAAAACACATCTCTCATTCAATATTACCAATAGTAGACACATCGTTAATAGAAAACATTGGTATTAGAATCATGAATGATTCTGGCGCTGTAGATATATATTCATGTTATTTCCCAGGCGGTCGAGTTGGTAATAATGGTATTCGTAAACAAAGTTTTATGTCAGATATTCATAAACTAAGTCGAAGTACAAGATATATTCTTGGAGGTGACTTCAATAGTAGACACCAATCATGGAGCTGTTCGCGGGCTAACTGCTGGGGTAACATTTTATACAATAAACAAAACTCCTATAATTTGAATTTCATATATCCGGACGATAGTACTTATATACCGTCAAGACTTAATCACCAAGGATCCACCCTTGACTTTTTTATTACTAACTTCACTGGTCGATTGACTACAGCTGAAGTAATCAATGACCTTAGTTCCGATCACCTGCCTGTTAAATTGTCTTTGGACGGAAGTAATGGGGACACGGTACGTAAGTTTTTTGATTTTAAGAATGCCAACTGGCATAGATTTGGTCGACATATAGACGTATTTCTTAATGTACCCTCCGAGAATGATCTTATTACAACGGAACAGATTGATTCAGCTTTAGATAATTTTACTGACACTATCAACGAAGCAATCTCATTTGCTGTTCCATTAAGACAACTTAAGTCATTCAATCGAAAATTGCCACGAAGCATCCAATCTCTGATTACAAGGCGAAATTCATACCGCCGTGACTGGCTTCGTTATAGAAATATTGATGACTACTATGAATTTAAAACATTGAATTCCGTCATAAAGTCACAGATAGAACAATTTAGAAACAGGTCTTGGAACCGAGTGTTATCTACTTTAGACAAAGCGTCACGGCCTTTTTGGAACCTGACAAAAATTATTAGAAACAAAACAAGAACAATCCCAATTTTAAGAGAGAACGATAAACGTTATTCTACAACTGAGGGGAAATGTGAGGTTTTGGGTGAAACATTTCAGAAAAATCATAATTATTCAGCTAATTTTAGCGACACTGTTACGGAAAGCCTTGTTAATGACACAATTAATGAATTCAGGTCAATTCCAGATCCCTCTATATCTGGTACTAATTTTGAAAGAATCCATGCCATTATAAAAGGACTTAAGGTCAGGAAAGCGCCAGGTATAGATGGTATAAATAATTACTGTCTTAAATTTCTCCCCAAAACTGGCGTAAAATTTCTAACAGTTTTTGTCAACAGCTGCCTCAAATTAGGATATTTTCCCTACAGATTTAAAGAAGCCAAGATGATAGCCATTAGGAAGCCCAATAAACCCGCCAATGTGCCATCTTCATACCGCCCAATAAGCTTATTGTCTTCCGTAAGCAAGATATTAGAAAAGATCATTAAGGACAGAATCGTAGAGTTTTTAGACGATAATGATATTCTCCCCCCACAACAATTCGGATTTCGTAGGGAGCATAATACCGTACACCCTCTAGTCAGAATACGGAATATAGTTAAGTCGAATTTTGAGAAACAAAACTCCACAGGAATGGTTCTATTAGACATTAAGGCAGCATTTGATTCCGTCTGGCATGATGGCTTAGTCTATAAATTAATACGACTTCAGTTTCCCACTAATTTAATACTGATTATAAAGAGTTTTTTATCGTCACGAACATATAGGGTTCACATAGGCTCTACACGTTCAAAATTGTTCAATATAACTGCTGGGTGTCCTCAAGGATCATGTTTATCACCTATACTCTATAATATCTACACATCCGATATTCCAAATATAGAGAATTGCGGATGACACTGCAATACTATCTTCTGCTAAACTAGCCTCGGACATAATATCCAATCTAGAATCGGCACTCAGTGTGCTAAATGACTATTTCAATAAGTGGAAGATAGCAGTTAATTGTGAGAAAAGTCAATCGATTTTCTTTACTAGGAAGAGAAAATTGTGCTTCTTACCACAAACTTGTATTGTTTTACGTGGTGAAGAAATTGAATGGGAAAAATCGGTAAAGTATTTAGGTGTTACTTTAGATCCGAAATTAACCTACAAAGATCATATCTCATATATCGTCAACAAATGTAATGTACTGATTCGTACCCTATATCCTTTTATAAATAGGAAATCAACATTAAGTATCGATAACAAGATGTTAATTTTCAAATCTATATTTTGTTCTGTTGTATTTTATGCTGCCCCCGTGTGGGCTAAAAGTGCAAATTGCTATCTACAAAGACTTCAAGTTCTACAAAACAAATTGCTAAAGATGATATATAATCTACCCCGAAGCTACTCCACTTCTCGATTACATGAAATTGCAGATATTGATCTCATAGCAGTTAAGATAAACAGATTATCTGAAAATTTCAATTCCAAATGTATAGTAGCTGTATATAATCACATTGTAGATCTAATATCTTCTTAGTATATAAAATAGTTTTTAAGTAGTATTTAGGAAATTTTAGCATATAAAAAGTTCATATAGGTTTTTTGGAAAATTTTTACCTTCTATTGTAAATATTAATAATTAAGTAATCTTTCATCGCATTTTGTAATATTTTAGCAGAAAAAGGAAATACCCTTAAACTCTTTAAACTAAGAATCTTAGATGTAAGCAATTTATATATTACTATGAATACAATAAACAAATTGAATTGAATTGAATTAGAAAATTTTGTCTTTGTTCTATATGTTAGAAAATGTTGTCCACATTTTATTCTGTCAAAATTTTATTTCTATAGAAACTTTTCAGCTTAAAAGCTGAAATCAAAAACAAAAAACATTTTATGTGGTATGTGGTATATATTACGGTGTTAGGAAGTTTTAAGATACCTTGCCATCGGCAAGTGTTATCGCAATCCAAGTAATTAGATTGTGGATGACAGTCTGCGGCCTGACCGAACTTACGGCCGTATATACTTGTTTTTTATTTTTTTTGGTTTGGGTGGAGTCGATCAACATTTTTACGACTCCAGCCAAATCTTCAGACTCCGACTCCGCAGCCCTGTTTACTACACAAAAACAAGATATTCTGTCGTTATAAGTGAATTTTTAGACCAACGAAATTTTCTCTTATTGGTAAATTTTTCTGTTTGTCTATGATATCGGGTGCCATGTTTGTTTATCCTGAAATAGACACCTTTAAAAAGGAAAAAAATTCGTTGCTCTAAAATTTTGTTTCCCAGAAAATAAATTGAATTTTTGCTTGTATCTTCTCAGATTTGGGAAGAATTAATGTCAAGAAACTACCTATTTTACACATTTTCTCATAAGTCCCATTTATACATGATTAGCCGTTTAATGATGATAATAATAAGAATTCAAAACAAAAAGAGTTTGTTAAGGATTATCCTTTTTTAAGGGTCATTGTTTTGTATGCGACATCGTTTTTACAAAACAAAACAAAAAAAAAACATTTTCATCTAAATACATTCTGCAAATAATTGTCTAGCTCTCTTGGATTTTTATTTGACTTGATTTCATTTCATACATTTTATGAATGCGAATTCATTCGAAACCCGGTAAGCAGCATACTAACCTATAAACCTAGAGAAAAAAGCATGCTACCACTTGCGTCATACGATTTTCTAAAGCATCTTTTTCCCTTATTACTATCTGAAAATACGATTTTTCGTTTGCTTGATTCACCTGTACCCTGAAAATTTGAAGGAGTATCGTGGGTGGCCTTTTTAGGGTATCATTGGTATGTAAAAGAACGTGGATTTTTTTCTTGGTGAACAATTTATTGTTTTATATTTAAACATTTTATTTGCTATGCATAGACAATGAGGGGTCCACGCAGGTGGTGGTCATATGAAGATATGAAAAGAGTTCGTTAAATGATTCTTGTTAGGGCGGAGTGATGATTATTGTTTATTTCGACAATTATACAATAAACTGATATGCGGTCTGAGTATAATAACTGTGAGTTAATACTAAGCCCTACATTGATCGAATGTGTATCACGTGCTGATCATAGGTTAGGTTAGGTGGCAGCCCGATGTATTAGGCTCACTTAGACTATTCAGTCCATTGTGATACCACATTGGTGAACTTCTGTCTTATCACTGGGTGCTGCCCGATTCCAATTAAGCTTAATGACAAGGGACCACGTTTTTATAGCCGTGTCCGAATGGCGTTCCTCATTGCAGTGGAACCACTTAGAGAAGCTTTGAAACTCTCAGAAATGTCACCAGCATTACTGAGGTGGGTTAATCCACCGCTGAAAAACTTTTTGGTGTTCGGTCGAATCAGGAATCGAACCCACGACCTTGTGTGGTAACAGTTTCTGGTGGTTAACTATCGCAAAAGTTTTTAACATTGTCTTCTAAATTGTAAGATAGTCTATATTGACTCAATGTCTTTGTTAGATAAAATAGGGAGATTAAGTACCTATATTATCCACTTTACACTTGAAAAAGTTTACTTAAATTGAAAGATTTGGACCTTCCCTTAAGGATTTTCGTATTGATTCCGAGCCAAAGATGCTGCTTTTTTAAAAATAAAAACATACACGGATGAAAAAAAAAATAATTATCATATGTTTCGGTGTAAAAATTATATGTTTCGAAATACAAAATTTCGTACACTTTTTTTTTTAAGTCCAAGCATATCGGTCCACTTTTACGTATAGCCCCCATATAAACGGACCCTCAGATTTTGGCGTATTTCATCCGATCCGGCTGAAATTTGGTACATGGTGTTGGTATATGGTCTCTAACAACCATGCAAAAATTTGTCCACTTCGGTCCATAATTATATATATGTCCCATATAAACCGATCGCAAGATTTGGCTTGCGGAGCCTCAAAGAGAAGCAAATTTCATCCGATCCGGCTGAAATTTTGGAACACGGTTTTGGTATATGGTCTCTAACAACCATGCAAAAATTGGTCTACATCGGTCCATAATTATATATAGCCCCCATATAAACCGATCCCCAGATTTGGCTTGCGGAGCCTCAAAGAGAAGCAAATTTCATCCGATCCGGCTGAAATTTGGTATATGGTGTTAGTATATGGTATCTAATGACCATGCACATCCACATCGGTTCATATATATATATATATATATGAACCGATCACCAGATTTGACGTCCGGAGCCTCTTGGAAGACCTGTTATAATAGTTTCCTTTAAAAACTCGTCGGTTTACTTGATAATATATTTGATAAATTTGATAAAAACTACGGCTTATATAAGCCCAAGGAGATAAATCGGGAGATAGACTGATCTCTCGATTTATCTCAAAAACATGCACCGATACACACCAAATTCTTCACAACTAATTGTGGTTCTGAAAACCCTACAGAATCTAGACCCCAAACCGGAGGGTGGGATTATAAGGGGGATATATCAAAATTTCTACCGATTTACAATATATTCGAACTACCTATTTATGGCCCTAAAATTTCCGGCTTATTGGATAAAAACTATGGTTTCTAGAAGCCCAAGAATTAAAGTCGGGTCGATAGACCCTATTTTCGGCAAACCTATTTGTGGTTGTAAAATACCCCTAGAATTCCAATTTCAGGCAAATCGGATAGAAAATACAAATTGTAGAAGCTCAAGAACTAAAATCGGAAGATCGGTCTATATGGGGGCTATACCAAAACATGGACCGATACTCACCATTTTTGGCACACCTCTTTGTGGTCCTAAAATAAGTCTAGATTTTCAATTTCAGGCAAATTGGATTGGTAATACGGTTTCTAGAAGCCCAAAAAGTATAATCGGGAGATCGGATTTTTCGCAAAACCTATTTGTGGTACTAAAATACTTCGAGATTTAAAATTTCAGGTATTTAAATCGGATTGATAATACGGTTTCTAGAAGCCCAAGAAGTAAAATCGGGAGACCGTTCTATATGGGTGCTATACCAAAACATGGACAGATAGACATCATTTCCGTACACCTTTTTACGGTTCTAAGATACCGTTAGATTTTAAATTTCAGGCAAATCAGATAATCCAATTTTGCTGAAATTGGAAATCTAGAGGTATTCGAAGACCATAAAGAGGTGCGCCGAAAATGGTGGGTATAGGTCCACGTTTGGATATAGCCCCCATATAGACCGATCTCCCGATTTTATTTCTTGGGCTTCCAGAATCCGTAGTTTTTATCCAATTTGGCTGAAATTGGAAATCTAGAGGTATTCGAGGACCATAAAGAGGTGTGCCGAACATATTGAGTATCGGTACAGTTTTTGATAAAGCCCCCTTATAAACCGGTCCTCCGATTTGTGGTCTAGATTCTAGAACTACAATTAGATGTGCTGATGTCCATGTTTTTGGCACCGATCTCCCGATTTAACTCCTAGGGTTTCTAGAAATTGTAGTTTTTATACGATTTGCCACAAATTGAGAATATACTGGCATTTTAGACCCACAAACAAGTGTATATGATTTAGTTTTTATCGGTCCATTTTGGTAAGGTCTCCATATAGACCGATTTCAGATCTTGAGAGTACAGAAGGTGTACTGATCATGAAAATTGCTTGAAACTAAATGTAAATTTTCAGATTTTACTTCTCGTAATCATTTAAGTAATTCGGATAAAAATCTACAGATTTTAGATTGCAAATCAAGTCGTTATTTTATCATTTTCTTGCACACTTACAAGAGATGTTTATGATTCCTCTAAAACTCAAACAAAAAATGGTTATTCTAAATCCAGATACTGATCTAGTCTTCATAGGTAAAAAAATTTACATTATCTTCGGGAAGCGTACTGGTTGAACTGATCTGCTTGGGAAAATATCTGTCATCAAACCCCTTTGAACTTTTTGAAGGAAACTGTTATATTTGAGTCATGGTGGTGGGTATTTAATATTCGGCCCGGCCGAACTTACTACTTTATATACTTGTTTTTAATCAATTGTTTTTTCAAACGATTTTTTTTATGTTGTACATCGTTTTTATGTTGTTATTTTCGACGTATATTTATATAGAAATATATTTCTTTTATTTAAACCCAATTTAAAATTGAAAATTCTAGTAATTTGCAAAACCTTCTCAAAAGAACTTCCACTTTAGAACAAGTGAAAATGTCATACCCCGCGAGGGTGTAATTTTTAATTTTATTTTCATTATTTTTCTACTTTCTTGTTGATATTCTATATTATATTTTTTGCTACATTTAATTGTCCTAAATTTCAATTTTGACTTTAAATGGCCAAATAGCGTATTTTCGAAGATTGATAAAAAAAAACTTCTTTGGAAGGGGAAAAATTAATGGAGGATCCCGCGATGCTCTTAAAAAGAATTGTTTGTGGATCAATTTCCAATTTTTGTTGCTGGATGGCTTAATCTAATCTTCTTTATGTGCAATGAATTTGCGAAATCAGTTCAGTTTTACATATACACAGTCTCACACAAGTTTACATACGGTTAAATAATTTATATTTTCATTTTCATAATCAAAATTTAAAAAATCAGAGTACATATATGGGAGCTTCACCACTGTGTAGCTGCCATATATGTACCCAGAGAAGGAATATGATCACCACAAACATGTTTCAAGAGCAAAATGTTATTTTTGGATGGTGACCATGTAACATGCTTATGGCAAAAATGTTGTTTTCTCGCCAAACATAACATGTTTTCCGAAAACAGATACATAATTTCCGAGAAAATAACATGGTTGCGATAAAAATGTTACAGGGTCACCATCCAAAAATAACATTTTGCTCTTGAAACATATTTGAGGTGATCATATTCCTTCTCTGAGTGTATGTATCGTCCGATTTTCCTAAATTTAGCCATAAAACTCTTATTTATTTACCGATTCCAAAGTTGGCAAAATTTTATTTTTTATGGTACTAACTATACCTACAAAGAATCATCCAAATCGGTGCAGATTTAGATATTGCTCTCATATATGTATCGCCCAATTTTGCTACACAGAGAATCGAATTTACCTTACGGTTGGTCGTATCAACCAATTTGACTCAAAATTATTCAAAGGAGTTAGATTTGGTTGCTTATTTGGTTATTTATCTCATCAAATAGTTACAGTTACGAACAAATACATGTAGATACAGAATATTTGTATGGACAACTTATTTTTATTTCTAAATATAGAATGTTCATGACTACAACAGAATTCCAATCATTCTCTTCTCTGTGTGAAAATTTGGCCATAATATCTTAATTTACTAACTGGTATAACTCAAGGTTGGCACAATGTAATCTTCTATAGAATAGATTAAGCCTGTCGCATCTTACAATTTAGAAGACAATTTTAAGACATTTTATGATACATTGCCATCGACAATTGTTACCACAAACCAACTAATTCAATTGAGGGTGTTGGCCTTTAGTAGAACTTTGTACGCAATCCAAGGTGGAGGAATTTTCGTTCGGCCAGATCGGTGTACCAGGATAATCGCAGCTCAGAAAATTTTAAAAATCCGTGTAGTCAAAGTTTTCAAGTTTTGAAAAGGTCGACTTTTTAAACTTTTTTATACCAACCACCAGGGGAGAAATACTAAGACGATATAAGCATGTCAGTCTGTCCGTCTGTCTGTCTGTTGTAATCGCGCTACAGCCTTCAATAATCGCGCCATCGTCCTGAAATTTGGCACAGATTCGTTTTTTGTCAAGTTCGAAGATGGGCTATATCGGTCCAAGTTTTCATATAGTCCCTATATAAACCGACCTCCCGATTTGGGGTCTTGGGCTTATAAACACCGTAGTTTGTATTCAATTGGTCTGAAATTGGAAATCTAGAGGTATGTTAGGACCACAAAAAGGTGTGCCGAAAATGGTGCCTATTGGTCCATGTTTTGATATAGCCCTCATATAGACCGATCTCCCGATTTTATTTCTTCGGCTTCTAGAAACTGTATTTACTATCCGATTTGCCTGAAATTGAAAATCTAAAGGTATTTTAGGACCACAAAAAGGTGTATCGAAAATGGGATGTATCGGTCCATGTTTTGATATGGCCCCTATATAGACCGATCTCCCGATTTTATTTCTTCGGCTTCTAGAAACTGTATTTACTATCCGATTTGCCTGAAATTGAAAATCTAGAGGTATTTTAGGACCACAAAAAGGTGTATCGAAAATGGGATGTATCGGTCCATGTTTTGATATGGCCCCCATATAGACCGATCTCCCGATTTTATTTCTTGGGCTTCTAGAATTCGTAGTTTTTACGCAATTTGTCTGAAATTGGAATTCTAGAGATATTTGAGGACCATTAAGAGGTGTGTCGAAAATTGTGAGTATTGGTCTATGTTTTGGTATAGACCTACCTCCCGAATTTATCTCTAGGACTTCTAGAAACCGGCTGACCATAAATATGTCAGCCGAATATGGTGTGTGTCGACCCATGTTTTGGCATAGCCCCCACATAGACCGATCTCCCGATTTAATTCCTTGGGCTTCTAGAAACCGTAGTTTTTATCCGATTTGCTCGAAAATGTAAATGTACTGGTATTGTAGACCCTCAAAAATCTCTATCATATTTATTTTTACCGGTCCATTTGGTAAGGCATCGATAATGAAGGTACACCCAAAGAAAAAATATTTTCCTCCGGAATGAAATTTTAGACAAACGAAAATCCCCTTTCGTATAGAGTATTTTCTTTTAGAGCAAATTAATCAGAATTTTTTATAAGCGATCAACGATTGTCTCTAAAATTTATGTCAAAAGGAAACTTTACTTGTATAAAATTTCGTTCCTCATAAAAGAAAACTCTTCTTTCAGTGTATAGCAGGCGCACTGCTCATGAAAATTGTTTGAAACTGAAAGTATAATTTCCAGATTTTACCACCCGTAATCATTTAAATAATGACCGTAAAAATCTACAGATTTAAGATTTCAAATCAAGGCGTTATTTCATCATTTGCACAATATCTTTATGATTTCTCTAAAACTCAAACAAAATTGGTTCTCATAAATCCAGAATCTGATTTGGTATTCATAGGTAGAATCTGCAAATTTTTTCTTCGGGAAGCGTACTGGTTGAACTGATATGCTTGGGAGAATATTTGTCATCAAACCCCCTGAAATTCTATATATTATCAACTAACCCGCTACGACGAAGAGTTTTCAAAGTAAACTATTATATATGATTCTTGTGGGTGGGTATTTAAGATTCGGCCCGGCCGAACGTACTGCTGTATATACTTGTTAAAACATCAAAAGATAAAAAAATCGACTATTTTTGTGAAATTTGAATTTTTTTTATACTTTCGCATCTACAATATTATTAATATGCAAAAAATTATGATTTCCATTAGGCAATTTTTATTAAACATTGTCTGCCTTAGCATAAATCTATTTCACCCAAGAGGAACAAAATCGATTTTTTTGCACTTGGAGTCCATATCCATCCTATTGTATTGTGCAATGATATGCTTGCTGTTTTACATTGGTTTTTATGGTTTTTGGAAGCTTCAGTGTACTTGCTTTGACTTAGGTCCTTAGCGGATGCTGATACTGTCCCGGTACAGCTCCTGTGGCGGGTGCATAGCTATCAGGGATGGCAAAAAGTTAGATTTAACCATATTTTTATGAGAAATCGTAAAACATCTCATGTATTATTTTATGTTTTAACTTGTTGACAAAACGTTCCATGCTGGGTGTATGGGTGAATGGTGATGATGTTGGCAATGAAGCTGTTGCTACACAGCATCCATTGGAGTACTGACATAGCTGATATACCATCCATGGTTACTTTATTCTTTGTGTGTCGACCCTTGTGGGGCTTACGTGAATGTCATCCAATTTTTACGCAAATTATCATCAACGGAGTTTCGTTATGTTTTTTAATTAAGTTTTAAAGTGCTCTCGTTCTCTCTCCTCCGCTTTTGTTTTTGTTTAGATGATGAAGGATAATGCTTGTCTGTGCATACATGTTTTGTGCAAGGAGTATGGACTAAGCATGTATCGCTGTTGTTTTTTTTTGTTGTTTTCTTTTTTGTTTGGTTTTTGTCTTCTTTGAGGTTTATTAAAAATTTAAATGATGTCCTTATGTTGATGACAGAATTTAAGATATATTTTTTCGGTGATATGTGGGTGCTTAAGAATGTATGAGTGTTAATATCGGTTGTTTGATGATTATTATTATTAAAGGATATTTGAAAATCCTGTTGAAGGCATATGCAATAATGTGTGTGTGTGTTACGTCTATTCAAAAAGTTATGAGATTTTTATATCAACCACAAATAGGACGGGGGTATACTAGTTTTACTCGCGGTGAAATTCGGAGATGAACTAGCGTCTATCCGCAACTCTAACTTTTGAAGGAAACGGTTAATCGTTTAATTAATAATAAAAGACAGGCAGTCCTCTCTGTCCGATTAACCTTTTGTTTTAAAAAATTGCGGTAAAGAGGAGTATCAGTAAATGAAAGAAAAAAATCGTGCGAAACTGTTATATAAAGTATCATAATCGCCAAATGGTTTTCAAGTGTATTTTTTATTTTAAATTCGATTGTGGGCATCGTAAAGGTTGGTTGTCTCTATCGGCAGACGTAACCAACACAATATGTCGTATAAGTTGCAACTGCCATAATTCGATTGAGTAGATCAAATTTAACGGGTGAAACAATTGCCAACTTATAGTAGCTGCAACTACAAAAAGGAGGTTGGCAATAAATTCTATCGTCCCCACCAATCTGTATTCTCTGAGCATATATCCTGCTCTGCCGATTTGTGAGGCATATAGGAATAACTCCCACGCACTTTGGAGTTCCGTATGTACCACATCTGAGTATCGATTTCAGACTATATAAAGAATAAGCAAAAAAACACAAAAAGCTCTTGCTTTTTGTGTTTTTTTGCATTCAATAAGAAAATTCTGCACTTCCAACTTTGCGCAGAAAGTAGTGCCTACAGTATGGATAATATAATTTGGGTGCTTCGGTTTTTATACCCTCCACCATAGGAAGGGGGTATATTAACTTTGTCATTCCATTTGTAACACATCTAAATATTGCTCTATAAGTATACACCGAAAAAAAAATTCCGTAGTTAAACTAACGCTAAATTTAACTTATTTTTATTGTAAAAAAATTATTTGTTAGTAGTTAAATTTTATTACTTTTTGCGAAATTTTCCACAGCCCAAAGAAATTTTCATTTTTTTTCACGTATGTCTCAAATATTTTATGAACTAAATGTGAGTATAAAGTTCAATGGCCGTACACATAAGTTCAATATGAACTAAAGCAAATGAAAATTTCCGTACGATTCCCAAACATGTAAAAACAAAAACAGTAGTTCACTGTATGGTTAAAATGGTCATGATTTGGCGCCAATTATTTTCTTCTTAACTTTTAGTTAATTTTTTCTTCTATGAGAGGATGTAATTTCGTGAATTGTAGTTAAAAAGTACAACAGGGCATTAAATTTTCCTGGTTTTAACAACGCTTTGGGGAAATCTCAAAATGTGTACCAAAATGTTGTTCAATTTTCGTACGAGTTAAACAGTTTACTTTTTTTCGGTGTATATATTCTGGGTCGTGGTGAAATTTTGAGTCGATCTAAGCACGTCCGTCCATCCGTTCGTCTGTTGAAATTACGCTAACTTCCGAGCGAAGCGTGGCACAAGAAGTTGTTATTGAAGTATGTTAGGTTAGGTTAAAGTGGCAGCCCGATTAAGATTCAGGCTCACTTAGACTATTCAGTCCATTGTAATACCATATTAACTAAAAGTACCTATGGTATTGCAAATCGGCCATATCGGACCACTTTTACGTATAGCCCCATACAAATCGAAGCTCAGATTTGGCTTGCGGAGCCCCTTGGAGGAGCAAAATTCATCCGATCCGGTTAAAATTTGGTACATGGTGTTAGTATATGGTCTCTCAAAGCCAAATAAAAATTGGCCCCCATCGCTCCAAAATTATATATAGCCCCCATGTAAACCGATCCCAAGATTTGTTAAGAATATTTAAGATACCTTGCCATCGACAAGTGTTACCGCAACCCAAGTTATTCGATTGTGGATGACAGTCTTTAGTAGATGCTTGTAAGCAATCCATGGTGGAGGGTACATAAGATTCGGCCTGACCGAACTTACGGCCGTATATATTTGTTACAATTATTTTTTGCTGGTGAAGTAAATTTCCTTTATTTTACTTATCTTGCTCATTCGAGTAATGTGGATACAAATCGAGAGAAATTGGATTTCGAAATAAATCACTGAAAGAAAGTCAGTTGTTAAACTACCGATAAATTCTTTTTTCGAAAATTTTCAAAGCCCAATGACATTTTCCATTTTTTAAGTATGTCTCAAATATTTTATAAACTAAACATGAGTATAAAGTTCAGTGGCCGTACATATAAGTTCAATGTGAACTAAAGCAGAAGAAATCGTACGATTCCCAAAAATAGTAAAAATTAACTTTTGTATGGTTAATATGGCCATCATTTGGCGCCAATAATTGTTTACTATATTGTTAGTGAATTTGTTCTTCTATGAGAGATTTGAGGGACTATGTTTCATCGAACCCACCTGAAATTCTATATATAATCAAGTAAGATGCTGCGAAGTAGGGCTTTCCCAGAAAACAGTTTTTTTGGTCAATTGTGGTGGGTAGTCCAACTTACGGTCTTTTATACTTGTTTCCAAAGTAATATTTGATATATTTATTTTAGTAACAGGGTAGCTTAATTGTTTAATAATTGTTTTTTTTTTTTTTTTAAACTAATAAAAACAAATCCAATTTATTTGGTTTCTTCTCAATTTGACAAACGTTGTATTGATCATATTCGTAAATATTGGGATATAAAGATCGTTTATTAGAGCGCAGTGTGAGATTAGTATCCAAATAAAACCGTGAGTGTAATTAAATGGGGGGTGTTTTTTTTTTTAAATATTAGAGACTATAATAAATCAAGGACTAACCATAGGAGATATATCAAAGTGAACAAAACAAAAACCTTAACAATTTTATAGTTGTTTAAATCATAGAGACAATTTTAATTTTTGATTCATCAATCTAAATAACTATCATTTTCAGTCATAAGGGGCCAATAAAATATACTAACGTTTGCAATTTTTTGTTTTTTTTTATATTCATTGCTATTCCAATATTGACATTTGCATGGCTATATCAAAATGTTAGAAATAAATATATGGTATTTTTATGAGGTTTATTGCATGTATTTTGTTTGTTTAAACAAATATACAAATTGCCGATATGGAAAACCAATAATTTTCAAATTGCCGTGGGTGTTTCCCCTATAAACCACATGTTTTAAAATATCATTAAATTTTCCATCAAGTCTACAATTTTCATTTATGCCGTCATCAAAACCTATACACCTCAATTAAATGTGCGTGACGTGATTGAATATTGTTTGAAATCATTTTCTAGGCTACAATTAACAATCCATGTTTCTTCTCTTTGTGATAAAACAAAATAAACGATTCCATGAAAGAGTTAGGTTGCCTAAATGTCCCAAATTTGAAATTAATTGTAAACTGTTTTCAAATTTAATGTAATAATTGCTTCGTTTACTTCACGAAAAGAAAAACTAAAAAGGCTATTTTCAAGAACTTTTTTAAATGTCTCATGTCTGATAAAAAGTTTGGGATTTGCAGCAGAAATATATCAAACTCCATATAAAATAACCTAACAATTTTTATAGCAATAAAATTGTAAACAAAAGCAGAATTAATTTTCTTCTATGAAAAATAAATTGATCGTCAAATTGACATCTTGAAGCATATAAGTTCATCTGATCTAGTTTAATTTGTACCTGCGACGTCGGTGTACGTTCTATAGCTACCATGCGAAAATTGGTCTTTTCCAGTTCATATTTTTAAGTTACAAACCGATTAAGATATCCTAACTATAATTAAACAGTCTTGAAACAACTATTGTGAACTTTATTTTTACTAAAATTTCTGTATTTTAAAGAAATTTGTCCTCAAAAATGTTGAAGTCTGGCATACTAAAATATAGGTTGTATAATCGTCGGTATTGGGCCAATACTTCCTTCAGTATTACAGAATGACCGAGGAGCAATAGTTCAACGGATTGAAATCTGTACATTTTGGTGGACAATGTGCGGTAAAAATTAATGTCTATTGTCTGTGGCGGAAATATTTGCCTGTCCAGGGTTTCTATAATGTCGTAATTTTTGGCCTTTTTGTTGAGGTCGACGAAAACGCGTGGAGGGCGACCATTGACCGCAACTGACTTTTTCGGAAAAACTGTACAGGTCGCAATCGTACCACTACGCAGATCCGTCTGCTAGTTATCTTTCAAGAAAATAGAAGAACCAAGCACCAAAAAAACGGCGCACTCTTCACAACGACAATGTGAGCTCTCACATATTGTATCAAAAAACGGCATTTGTAATGGAACGGAATACATTTTTGAATTACCAATAGTGTAAAACAAAATGTATTCGTCCTTATATAAATGTATTTAATTGTGCCTTATGTTGTTTAATGTATGTGTACTTGTGTGGTCACTGCTCTATTCTCCACATACCCACTGTTGTTCAATGCAGTCTGGGTGGGTAGGAGATCAATGATTCATGAGGCGTTCTGACTCTCAGCAACATTTATTTTTGCGTGCTATGAGTATAATTCTCATCTACGTCGTGGCTGTGGGAGAATATAAACTTGGGGGTTTTTGGGCAACGAGTAAGAGTCCCGACAGCCGAAGGGTATTGAACACGACGAGTGGCACGACCGCAGTCAGTTCACACTAAGCGACAGGAACTCTACCACTGCACTAAGTGTTTCGGCATTTAGCTTGCTTCCGCACTAATTGTTTCGGCAATTACCTTGCTTCCGCACTAATCGTTCTTCGACGATTAGCTTGCTTCCGCACTAATTGTTTCGGCAATTAGCTTGCTTCCGCACTAATAGTTCTTCGGCGATTAGCTTGCTTCCGCACTAATAGCTTCGGATATTAGCTTGCTTCCGCACTAATTGTTTCGGCAATTAGCTTGCTTCCGCACTAATCGTCTCCCGACGATTAGCTTGCTTCCGCATTAATAGATTTTGCAGCTTGCTTGCTTCCGCACTAATCGTTCTTCGGCGATGAGCTTGCTTCCGCACTAATAGCTTCGGCTATTAGCTTGCTTCCGCACTAATTGTTCCGGAAATTAGCTTGCTTCCGCACTAGTCGTTTCCCGACGATAAGCTTGATTCCGAACTAATAACTCCTTGCTTGCGTCTGCATTAATCGTTCTTCGGCGATGAGCTTGCTTCCGCAATAATTGTTCCGGAAATTAGCTTGCTTCCGCACTAGTCGTTTCCCGACGATAAGCTTGATTCCGCACGAATAACTCCGGCTATTAGCTTGCTTCCACTAGTAAAGGGTGGTTAGGGCCGATGTTGATTTTGAATAAAACACAAACTATTTAGGAAATTATTGTAATTTTATTTTATTATGATATATTGGTATTACTCAATTATGTACGGAAGAAAATATCGGCCAAATGGGCGCCGCGACCTCGGTGGCATACCTCCATCCGATGTTCCAAATTTTCGATGACGCTGAGGCATAATGGAGGTTCTATGCCGTTAATGTGCCGAATTATCTCATCCTTTAGCTCTTGAATTGTTGCTGGCTTATCGACGTACACCGTTTCTTTCAAATAACCCCAAAGAAAAAAGTCCAACAGTGTCAAATCACATGATATTGGCGGCCAATTGACATCGCCATTACGTGAGATAACACGGCCATTGAATTTGTTGCGCAAAAGAGCCACTGTTTCGTTAGCTGTGTGGCAAGTGGCACCGTCCAGCTGAAACCACATATCGTCCACATCCGTATCTTCCAATTCGGACCATAAAAAGTTCGTTATCATCTCACAATAGCGAACACCATTCACAGTAACTGCCTGACCTGCCTCATTTTGGAAAAAAATACGGCCCGATGATGTCGCCAGCCCATAAACGGCACCAAACAGTCACTCTTTGTGGGTGCATTGGTTTTTCGACAATCACTCTTGGATTCTCATTCGCCCAAATGCGGCAATTCTGTTTATTGACGAATCCACTGAGGTGAAAATGTACCTCTTCACTGAAGATGATTTTCTTCGAAAATTGATCATCCACATCATAATAAGTCTGGATAACTTTAACACGTTGTTGGATTGTGTATTTCTCCATGGTTCAAATTGAATAAGTCTGAAATAGAGAAATGTCAAATAAAATTCGGAAAAATACTTGGCGTGGTTCACATTCAACATCGGCCCTTACAATTTAACCACCCTTTAGTTTCGGTACGTAGATTGTAGATTTTGTTACTAACCTAACAAAGAATCAACTATCAACAATGAATCGCCGCATCACCCGAATTACCAACATACAACAGTCACTATCAACTACGAATCGCCGCATCATCCGAATCATCAACATATCGCCGCATCATCCGAACCATCAACATCGGCCAACCACCGACAGCCGACCAAACCAACACAACCGACTCTTCAACACCGGACAGCCACCGACGTCTGACCAACAAACCACTGTCACCACCACCGAATCATCAACCGAGTAATCAACCGAATCATCAACCGAATCACCAACTGATCATCAACCGAATAGTCAAAGACGCCGTATCATCGACGACAATCCCGAACCATCACTGCCGTTGATGGGTTCAACGGGATCTGAACCGAGTAATCGCCATACCAACGACTTAAGCCGAAACAAATCGTCAACAATCGATCCGCCGACATCTTTACAAGGAGGCTACATAATAAAACACCGACTCCCCAGCATACCTTGCAAACTCAAGCATTATACGTAACAGGTTGCCTGATAAGTCCCCGGTCTGACACATAGATGGCGTAGCTATTATTAAATGCATATTATTTTTATATAGTACCAACCTTCAAATGATTCGTGTCAAAATTTGACATCTGTAAGTCATTTAGTTTGTGAGATATAGCGTATTTTGTGAAGCAACTTTTGTTATTGTGAAAAAATGAAAAAAAGAATTTCGTGTTTTGATAAAATACTGTTTTCTGCTATGCAAAATTCAAGCGTGGTGAAATGAGCACTGAGGACGGTGAACGCAGTGGACGCCCGAAAGAGGTGGTTACCGACGAAAACATCAAAAAATCCACAAAATGGTTTTGAATGACCGTAATATGAAGTTGATCGAGATAGCAGGGCCCTTAAAGATATCAAAGGAACGTGTTGGTCATATCATTCATCAATATTTGGATATGCGGAAGCTCTGTGCAAAATGGGTGCCGCCGCGCGAGCTCACATTTGACCAAAAACAACAACGTGTTGATGATTCTGAGCGGTGTTTGCAGCTGTTAACTCGTAATACATCCGAGTTTTTTCTGTCGATGTGTGACAATGGATGAAACATGGCTGAAATTTGGTACATGGTGTTGGTACATGGTGTTGGTATATGTTCTCTAATGACCATGCAAAAATTGGTCCATATCGGTCCATAATTATATATAGCCCTCATATAAACCGTTCCCCAGATTTGATCTCCGGAGCCTCTTGGAGGAGCAAAATTCATCCGATCCGGTTGAAATTTGCAAAGTGGTGTTAGTATAAGGCCGCTAATATCCATGCCAAAATTGGTCCATATCGGTATAGTTATATATAGCCGATCCCCAATCACACAAAAATTGGTCCATATCGGTTCATATTCATGGTTGCCACTCGAGCCAAAAATAATCTACCAAAATTTATTTTTATGGAAAACATTGTCAAAATGTTATTTCTATAGAAAATTTTGTCAAAATTTTATTTCTATAGAAAATTTTGTCAAAATTTTATTTTTATGGAAAACATTGTCAAAATGTTATTTCTATAGAAAATTTAATCAAAATTTTATTTCTATAGTAAATTTTGTCAAAATTTTATTTCTATAGACAATTTTTTCCAAATTTTATTTCTATAGAAATTTTTTCCAAATTTTACCTCTATAGAAAATGTTGTCAAAATTTTATTTTGTCAAAATTTTATTTCTATATAAACTTTAAACTTAATTATATACGTATTTAATCGGCCTTTTTAGTTTAATATATACTGCATATGGACTACCTTGTAATTTAGAAGGTGTTAGGAAGTTTTAAGATACCTTGCCATCGGGAAGTGTTATCGCAACCCAAGTAATTCGATTGTGAATGACAGTCTTTAGTAGAAGTTTCTACGCAATCCATGGTGGAGGGTACATAAGATTCGACCTAGCCGAACTTACGGCCATATATACTTATTTATGATTATGATTTGTATTGGTATTAAATAAAAATATATCAATTCAGAATCTATGGCTTTACAAAAAAATTGTAGTTGGAAGTGGGAGCGCAATTATTTCCGAATTCGACTCGTCTGCTATAAAAAAAATCCACACCACTGCATCCATTTAATGAATACAATCAACTCGAAACAAAGGTGGCAATAAATTGGGTTATCACAGCCATTCAGTTTTGATCCAAAACAATCTACAACAGATACGATAATAATCGAGATATGTCGAGATTTTTGGAGTTATTCGTTACCAGGTGTTGTACTCAGAGAAACTTCTTGTAGTTATATCCAGAATATTCGGTGGTTCAGATAATCCTATTCTTCAAACAACTGCATACATTGAGAGTATTTGTCTTTTTATTACCAAAAGCATAATCTCTTCTATTGTAATGCTTTAAATTCAATACCAAATTTGTTCTGCTTTTGAAACAACTGATAAACCTTTGCTTGCATGTTTACCAACGGCTAAGCATTTAGAAAAAACGTGTTGATTTGATACAAATTAACACAAATCTGTGGTTTTTAATCTCTGACCGTAGACATGAAAATATATGATCATTAGGCCAATATAAATTCGAGTGTAACTCCAATTTTAAATCCATGTTAATGTGACATGCTATGTATATTTGAGTTTGGGATTAAAAGTATTTTCTTGTTCTCCAAATGTCACATTCACTCATCTGGCTGGTGGACCAGTTTGAGCAGCAGCAGGAGGAGGAAATGCATTTATGAGCATTTGTGTGAACAAACATTTGCCTCCATGCAAGATCTACTAACAAAACAGCAAGCAATCTTGCAGAGGGTCTAGAGTGCAACTATTGAGAAAATCTTATCTCGGTATTAAGGAGGTGGTAGCCATGGTGGGTAAATAGTACAAAACAACTCATAAATCATAACATGTTTTGGAACTAGCTGGGATTTATCCTGAGTGTTGTGTTTTTTTTTTTTTTTTGTGGTGTTAGAACTCCAGCCAACTTTGCTCTAGTGTCACCTGCTGTGAAATCTTTTCATATACAAAACAAACATTGAGCACTGAAGAAACAAATAGAACAATGAGATCAACATGCATCCACAGAGGAATGCAATAAAAGTCTATTTTTTTCCTATGGTCATGCAATGGTGTTTATTGGACAGGCACCTTACAGCGACCGAAGAAAATCAAATAAATTTTACTTTCCTTTTCTTTCCTTTATTTACTTGAAGTTTTCTTTTTGTAGATTCATGCAATTGGTTTAAAATAGATCTGTTGTTGAATACAGGGACATGGATTAATTAAAACAAATAAATACCATTGAAATATTATCCGATTCGAATCATTTGTAACCTCAGGCATGAAAATGTCCCCAAATGATTATAAAATGCAAATTGAAGAAAAGTCCTGGACTTGATGTACATCTAGATATCACTTCTAAAATTAAATAAATTTAGTCACTGGTCATTTAGACGTTTTGACTAGCCTTCGTCAGGTCAGTGTATAATATTTGTAACTATTGGCTCTTTAGATTATGAATTATAGTACTTTAAGTGAAACAACTATTATGAAAACATGTAAGTAAAGTCTAAAGTCCGGCGGGGCCGACTATATTATACCTTCCGCACTTAGTAGACCAAAATTTATGTTACCATATCAACTCTTCTACAAAATCTATAGACTCAAAATTTAAGTCGGCTAATGCACTAGAGTGGAACACAATGTTAGTAAAAAACAAGTAAGGAAAGTCCAAAGTCGGGCGGGGCCGACTATATTATACCCTGCACCACTTAGTAGATCTAAATTTTCGATACCATATCACATTCGTCAAACGTGTAGGGGGCTATATATAAAGGTTTGTCCCAAATACATGCATTTAAATATCACTCGATCTGGACAGAATTTGATAGACTTCTACAAAATCTATAGACTCAAAATTTATGTCGGCTAATGCACCTTCACCACTACTGTACCACAGTAGTGGTGAAGGGTATAAATATGGGAAACATTTAAATCTCAAGCAATTTTAAGGAAACTTCGCCAAAGTTTATTTATGATTTATCGCTCGATATATATATATATATATATATATATATATATATATATATATATATAGATATATATATATATATATATATATATATATATATATATATATATATATATATATATATATATATATATATATATATATATATATATATATATATATATATATATATATATATATATATATATATATATATATATATATATATAATATATATATATATATATATATATATATATATATATATATATATATATATATATATATATATATATATATATATATATATATATATATATATATATATATATATATATATATATATATATATATATATATATATATATATATATATATATATATATATATATATATATATATATATATATATATATATATATATATATTAGAAGTTTAGGAAAATTAGAGTAATTTTTACAACTAAGTAGTGGCGATTTTACAAGGAAAATGTTGGTATTTTGACCATTTTTGTCGAAATCAGAAAAACAATATATATGGGAACTATATCTAAATCTGAACCGATTTCAACCAAATTTGCCACGCATAGCTACAATGCTAATTCTACTCCCTGTGTAAAATTTCAACTAAATCGGTGCAAAAAATTGGCCTCTGTGGTCATATGAGTGTAAATCGGGCGAAAGATATATATGGGAGCTATATCTAAATCTCAACCGATTTCAACCAAATTTGGCACGCATAGCTACAATGTTAATTCTACTCCCTGTGCAAAATTTCAATAAAATCGGAGTAAAAGATTGGCCACTGTGGTCATATGAGTGTAAACTTGGCGAACGATATATATGGGAGCTATATCTAAATTTGAACCGATTTCAATAAAATTTAGCACACTTGACTACACTACTAATTGTACACCTAGTGCAAAATTTCAACCAAATTGGGGTAAAACTCTGGCTTCTGGGACCGTATTAGTCCATATCGGGCGAAAGATATATACGGGAGCTAACATATATCTAAATCTGAACCGATTTCAATAAAATTTGGCACACTTGACTATAGTACTAATTGTTCTTCTTGTGCAAAATTTTAAGCAAATTAGGGTAAAACTCTGGCCTCTGTGGTCATATTAGTCTAAATCGGGCGAATGATATATATGGGAGCTATATCTAAATCTGAACCGATTTCATTAAATTTTTCCACACTTGACTAAACTACTAATTGTATTCCTAGTGCAACATTTCAAGGATATATGGGAGCTATATCTAAATCTGAACCGGTTTCAACTAAATTTGGCGCAAATAATGATACTATTAAACGTACTCCTTGTGTAAAATTTCAAGCAAATTAAGGTAAAACTCTGGCTTCTGGGGCCATATAAGTCCATATCGGGCGAAAGATGTATATGGGAGCTATATCTAAATCGGAATCGATTTTAACCAAATTTGGCACACTTAACGATACTATTAAACGCATTCTTTGTGCAAAATTTGAAGCAACTCAGGACAAAATTCTGGCTTTGGATTCTATATGAGGGAGCCACCGTGGTGCAATGGTTAGCATGCCCGCCTTGCATACACAAGGTCGTGGGTTCGATTCCTGCTTCGACCGAACACCAAAAAGTTTTTCAGCGGTGGATTATCCCATCTCAGTAATGCTAGTGACATGTGGAACGCCGTTCGGACTCGGCTATAAAAAGGAGGTCCCTTGTCAGTGAGCTTAACATGGAATCGGACAGCACGCAGTGATAAGAGAGAAGTTCACCAATGTGGTATCACAATGGACTGAATAGTCTAAGTGAGCCTGATACATCGGGCTGCCACCTAACCTAACCTAACCATATAAGTGCAAATCGGACGAAAGATATATATGGGAGCTATATCCAAATCTAAACCGATTTGCCTGATATTTTGCATATTTTACGGGCGATGCAAATCATTTGCCTGTCCGAAATTTTAAGAAAATACATTGATAAATACGTCAATTATGACCAGATCGGTGATAAATATAAATGACAGCAACACGCCAAAAAATAATTCTTTCCTCCCAAACAAAATTTTAGACAAACAAAGTTCGTTTCTAATTTGCTTTTCGCTGTAAGGAAGTTTATTTGGAAGAAAAGTATATACTGTTTGTGATAAACTTTTACTCTTTTCCAGGATGTAAAAACAATTTCATAAAGACTAACTCAAAAAACAATCTTTTCTGGCTAATTGCATTTTCCCTCACATCTTTCCCACATCCACGAGGTTTCTTAGTTCTTAACACCTTTTCCTGAAATACCAACAATGTAGAAGAAATTATACGATTTTATAAATTTTTATACCCTCCACCATAGGATGGGTTAACTTTTACGTATAGCCCCCATATAAACGGACCCCAAAATTTGGCTTGCGAGGCCTCTAAGAGAAGCAAATTTCATCCGATCCGGTTTGCGAGGCCTCTAAGAGAAGCAAATTTCATCCGATCCGGCTGAAATTTGGTACATGGTGTTAGTATATGGTCTCTAACAACCATGCAAAAATTGGTTCACATCGGTCCATAATTATATATAGCCCCCATATAAACCGATCCCCCGATTTGGCTTGCGAGGCCTCTAAGAGAAGCAAATTTCATCCGATCCGGCTGAAATTTGGTACATGGTGTTAGTATATGGTCTCTAACAACCATGCAAAAATTGGTCCACATCGGTCCATAATTATATATAGCCCCCATATAAACCGATCCCCCGATTTGGCTTGCGAGGCCTCTAAGAGAAGCAAATTTCATCCGATCCGGCTGAAATTTGGCACGTGGTGTTAATATATGGCCTCAAACTCCCATGCAAAAATTGGTCGAAATCGGTCCATAATTATATATAGGCCCCATATAAACCGATCCCCAGATTTGACCTCCGGAGCCTCTTGGAAGATCAAAATTCATCCGATTCGGTTGAAATTTGGAACGTGATGTTAGTATATGGTATCCAACAACCATGCAGGAATTGGTTCATATCAGTCCATAATTATATATAGCATCCATATTAACCGAACCCCAGATTTGACCTCCGGTGCCTTTTGGAGAACCAAAATTCAGTCCATAATCATATATAGCCCCCATATAAACCGATCACGAGATTTGGTTTTTGAGCCTATTGGAGGAGCAAATTTCATCTGAGTCAGTTGAAATTTGGTACATTTTGCTAGTATATGGCCGTTAACAACCATGCCTAACTAGGTCCATATCGGTCTATAGTTATATATAGCTCTCAGATAAATCGATCCCCAATCACACAAAAATTGGTCCATATCAATAATTGTATATAGCTCCCATATAAGCGACCCCCATATTTCAATTCTGTCTCCCTACGTACCGTGCAAAATTCCATATCGATTCGTAATTATTTGTATACTTACCTACACATACTTTTTTATACCCTCCACCATAGGATGGGGGGTATATTAACTTTGTCATTCCGTTTGTAACACATCGAAATATTGCTCTAAGACCCCATAAAGTATATATATTCTGGGTCGTGGTGAAATTCTGAGTCGATCTGAGCATGTCCGTCCGTCCGTCCGTCCGTCCGTCCGTCCGTCTGTTGAAATCACGCTAACTTCCGAACGAAACAAGCTATCGACTTGAAACTTGGCACAAGTAGTTGTTATTGATGTAGGTCGGATGGTATTGCAAATGGGCCATATCGGTCCACTTTTACGTATAGCCCCCATATAAACGGACCCCCAAATTTGGCTTGCGAGGCCTCTAATGGTAATGAAAGCCGGATCGGATGAAATTTGGTACATGGTGTTAGTATATGGTCTCTAACAACCATGCAAAAGTTGGTCCACATCGGTCCATAATTATATATAGTCCCCATATAAACCGATCCCCCGATTTGGCTTGCGAGGCCTCTAAGAGAAGCAAATTTCATCCGATCTGGCTGAAATTTGGTATATGGTGTTAGTATATGGTCTCTAACAACCATGAAAAAATTGGTCCACATCGGTGCATAATTATATATAGCCCCCATATAAACCGATCCCCCGATTTGTATTGTGATGCCTCTAAGAGAAGCAAATTTCATCCGATCCGGCTGAAATTTGGTACATGGTGTTAGTATATGGTCTCTAACAACCATGCAAAAATTGGTCCACATAGGTGCATAATTATATATAGCCCCCATATAAACCGATCCCCCGATTTGGCTTGCGAGGCCTCTAAGAGAAGCGAATTTCATCCGATCCGGCTGAAATTTGGTACATGGTGTTAGTATATGGTCTCTAACAACCATGCAAAAATTGGGCCACATCGGTCAATAATTATATATAGCCCCCATATAAACCGATCACCAGATTTGACCTCCGGATCCTCTTGGAAGACCAAAATTCATCTGATTCAGTTGAAATTTGGTACGTGGTGTTAATATATGGCCTCAAACTCCCATGCAAAAATTGGTCGAAATCGGTCCATAATTATATATAAACCCATATAAACCGATCCCCAGATTTGACCTCCGGTGCCTTTTGGAGAAGCAAAATTCATCCGATCTGGTTGAAATTTTGTACGTGGTGGTAGTATATGATATTTAACAACCATGCCAAAAGTGGTCCATATCAGTCCATAATCATATATAGCCCCCATATAAACCGATCCCGAGATTTGGTTTTTGAGCCTCTTGGAGGAGCAAATTTCATTCGAGTCAGTTGAAATTTGGTACATTGTGCTAGTATATGGCCGTTAACAACCATGCCTAACTAGGTCCATATCGGTCTATAGTTATATATAACCCTCAGATAAATCGATCCCCAATCACACAAAAATTGGTCCATATCAATAATTGTATATAGCCCCCATATAAGCGACCCCCATATTTCAATTCTGGCTCCCTACGTACCGTGCAAAAGTCCATATCGATTCGTTATTGTTTGTAGACTTACCTACACATACTTTTTTTTGTCTAATGTATACCACGTATGGACTAACACACAATTTAGAAAACGATTGTGGATGACAGTTTTTCGTAGAAGTTTCTACGCAATCCATGGTGGAGGGTACATAAGATTCGGCCTGGCCGAACTTACGGCCATTTATACTTGTTTTTGTCTAATGTTTACCACGTATGGACTAACTCACAATTTAGAAAACGATTTAAGATACCACAACCCAAGTAATTCGATTGTGGATGACAGTCTTTCGTAGAAGTTTCTACGCAATCCATGGTGGAGGGTACATAAGATTCGGCCTGGCCGAACTTACGGCCGTTTATACTTGTTTATATAAAAATATTCATTCATTCCGGGGGGGGGGGGTTTGATCCCCCTAACCCCCCACTGAATACGGCCTTGGATCAGTGGTTGCTACGTCCGCCTTGCAAGCCAAGGGTCGTGGGTTCGAGCTCTGCTTCGACCGAACTTTAAAAAGTTTTTTTTGTTTTTTTTATACCCTCCACCATAGGATGGGGGTATATTAACTTTGTCATTCCGTTTGTAACACATCGAAATATTGCTCTAAGACCCCATAAAGTATATATATTCTGGGTCGTGGTGAAATTCTGAGTCGATCTGAGCATGTCCGTCCGTCTGTCCGTCCGTCTGTTGAAATCACGCTAACTTCCGAACGAAACAAGCTGTCGACTTGAAACTTGGCACAAGTAGTTGTTATTGATGTAGGTCGGATGGTATTGCAAATGGGCCATATCGGTCCACTTTTACGTATAGCCCCCATATAAACGGACCTCCAAATTTGGCTTGCGATTGCTCTAAGAGAAGCAAATTTCATCCGATCCGGCTGAAATTTGGTACATAGTGTTAGTATATGGTATCTAACAACGATGCAAAAATTGGTCCATATCGGTCCACTCTTATCCATATCGGTCAATAATACCATATAGCCCCCATATAAACTGATCCCCCGATTTGACTTGCGGAGCCTCTAAGAGAACCAAATTTCATCCGATTCGGCTGAAATTTGGTACATGGTGTTGGTATATGTTCTCTAATAACCATGCAAAAATTGGTCCATACCGGTCCATAATTATATATAGCCCCTTTTAAAGCCGACCACCAGATTTGACCTCCGGAGGCTCTTAGAGGAGCAAAATTCATCCGATCCGGTTGAAATTTGGTACGTGGTGTTAGTATATGGTCTCTAATAACCATGCAAGAATTGGTCCATATCGGTCCATAATTATATATTGCCCCCATATAAACCGATCCCCCGGTTTGGCTTGCGGAGCCTCTAAGAGAAGCAAATTTCATCCGATCCGGCTGACATTTGGTACATGGTGTTGGTATATGTTCTCTAATAACCATGCAAAAATTGGTCCATATCGGTCCATAATTATATATAGCCCCTTTTTAAGCCGATCCCCAGATTTGACCTCCGGAGGCTCTTAGAGGAGCAAAATTCATCTGATCCGGTTGAAATTTGGTACGTGTTGTTAGTATATGGTCTCTAACAACCATGCAAGAATTGGTCCATATCGGTCCATAATTATATATTACCCCCATATAAATCGATCCCCAGATTTGTCCTCCGGACCCTCTTGGAGGAGCAAAATTCATCCGATCCGGTTGAAATTTGGAACATGGTGTTAGAATGTGGTCTCTAAGAAACACGCAAGAATTGGTCCATATCGGTCCATAATTATATATAGCCCACATATAAACCGTTCCCCAGATTTGATCTCCGAAGCTTCTTGGAGGAGCAAAATTCATCCGATCCGTTTGAAATTTGCAGCGTGGTGTTAGTATAACGCCGCTAATAACCATGTTAAAATTGGTCCATATCGGTCAATAGTTATATATAGCCGATCCCCAATCACACAAAAATTGGTCCATATCGGTTCATAATCGAGCCAAAAATATTCGACCACCATTTTATTTTTATAGAAAACATTGTCAAAATGTTATTACTATAGAAAATTTTGTCAAAATTTTATTTCTATAGAAAATTTTGTCAAAATTTTATTTCTATAGAAAGTTTTGACAAGATTTTATTTCTATAGAAAATTTTGTCAAAATTTTATTTCTATAGAAAATTTTTTTCAAATTTTATTTCTGTCTAAAATTTTGTCAAAATTTTACTTCAATAGAAAATGTTGTCAAAATTTTATTTTGTCAAAATTTTATTTCTAGAGAAACTTTAAACTAAATTATATACGTATTTAATCGGCCTTTTTTAGTTTAACCCTCGGACAGACACATGAGTCTGGCCAGATCTTTTTCGATTCTAATTGTAATTAAAATACATTTATAATATAGCTAGAGACTTAAAACTTCTGGTACCCTCCTAAAATTTTATTACCTATCGATGTGTGGAAAAATTAGGACGGAAAATACGACAGTAATAATGTAATAATATCAACAAAATAGCATATTTTCCATATAAATACATTAAAATACATAGTGGGTCTGGCCAGGCCCCATGTGTTACGAATGTGACTATCGAAAAATGTGTATGACGGAGGGTTAATATATACCACGTATTGACTATGTGGTATATATTACGGTGTTAGGAAGTTTTAAGATACCTTGCCATCGGCTTCAGTAGAAGTTTCTACGCAATCCATGGTGGAGGGTACATAAGCTTCGGCCTGGCCGAACTTACGGCCGTTTATACTTGTTTTACACTTGCTTATTCACCTTGTGTCCTTGATGAGAGAAATGGAAAAATTATATAGCTTCACTTAGTTGCATTACTTAGCAGTCACCCTATAAAACCTAATCTAACCCGATTTGTTCTCTTCAAAAATAGGGAATTTTCTTCGCAAAGAAATTTGTTTGCAACGACCATATCAACAAACATTTTCCTATGAATGTCGAACATCACAAACAAACAAAAATTGGCTGTTAATAGCTAAATACTATTACAAAAACCTGTAATCAAGCATCAATCTTTGAAATAATCCAATTTTCGAGGAATCACACAATCATTTGATTTTGCCGATTTGAAACTAAAGTACTCACACGGATAGTAAACACATGATACAAGTTTCAATATTTTTTAGTAGTTTATTTTGTTTCTATTGAAAGAATGTTCATTAGTATAAATTTCCATGGAAACAAATATCATCTATCCATCTACCATCAAATAAAACACTTTCATTTTGGAGAATACTCTTGAAAACATCAAATAGACAGGACTAGCAATCAATGTTTGTTATTTTTCGATTCAATTTTTATTTGGTTCCATACACCCCCAACCAATAATTTAGACATTTTTCCTGGTACCACATACCACATATATACTTCAACAGCAACCGTAGAAGCAGAAAGAATTTCATTTCCTTTGAAGTTTTGCGTAAACGTTTAAAATATGAAGAGTACAACAGATCGATCAATGGTTTGTATGCAGTCGAAGCAATTTATGTAAACATTTTGAGGTTTCCATAGTGGGCATTTTAAAATTCCCAATAAATGTCCAATGCTTGAAGAAAAACTCCATTGCTCTCTTTCACTCTCTTTGTGAAATAAATTTCTGGGGAAATAAATATTTTCAGTGTGTGACTGGTCTAGAGGGAACATTAAATTTGTGCACATTAAAGGAATTCTTTCTTTTGTGTTGTCAGCTTGAAGAGGCGCCATGCATTTAAAATTTGCATGACATTTGGCCAAGACCATAACCTCAAGATACGTTGTCATTGCGTGTGCAATTCCCTCTAAGAAATGAGATTAGTTCCGCACCTGTACACTAAAAAAAAGCATACCCTGTTTTTATACCCTGCGCCACAATATGGAACAGGGTATTATAAGTTAGTGCATATGTTTGCAACACCCAGAAGGAGACGAGATAGACACATGGTGTCTTTGACAAAAATGCTCAGGGAAAGCTCCTGAGTCGATATAGCCATGTCCGTCTGTCCGTGAACACATTTTTGTAATCAAAGTCTAGCTCGAAGTTTTAGTCTAATCGACTTCAAATTTGGCACAAGTATGTGTTTTGCCTCAGAATAGAACTCTATTGATTTTGTAAGAAATCGGTTCAGATTTAGATATAGCTCCCATATATAACAGGCTGGCTGATAAGCCCCCGGTCTAACAAAGAAAAACACATTTTTTGTCAAAATTCGTTTTTATTATTCAACATAGTTCCCTTCAAGAGCGATACAACGATTATAACTACCTTCCAATTTTTTTATACCATGTTGGTAGTACTCCTTCCATACTCCTTCCGCCATTGCAGCCAAATTTTTTCCCTGCGAGCATCCTTTTGAGGTCTGAGAACAAGAAAAAGTCACTGGGGGCCAGATCTGGAGAATACGGTGGGTGGGGAAGCAATTCCAAGCCCAATTCATGAATTTTTGCCATCGTTCTCAATGACTTGTGGCACGGTGCGTTGTTTTGGTGGAACAACACTTTTTTCTTCTTCATATGGGGCCGTTTTGCCGCGATTTCGACCTTCAAACGCTCCGATAACGCCATATAATAGTCACTGTTGATGGTTTTTCCCTTCTCAAGATAATCGATAAAAATTATTCCATGCGCATCCCAAAAAAAACAGAGGCTATTACTTTGCCAGCGGACTTTTGAGTCTTTCCACGTTTCGGAGACGGTCGCTGTCCACTCAGCCGACTGTCAATTGGACTCAGGAGTGTAGTGATGGAGCCATGTTTCATCCATAGTCACATATCGACGGAAAAACTCGGGTGTATTACGAGTTAACAGCTGCAAACACCGCACAGAATCATCAACACGTTGTTGTTTTTGGTCAAATGTAAGCTCGCGCGGCACCCATTTTGCACAGAGCTTCCGCATATCCAAATATTGATGAATGATATGACCAACAAGTTCCCTTGATATCTTTAAGGTCTCTGCTATCTCAATCAACTTTATTTTACGGTCATTCAAAATCATTTTGTGGATTTTTGTTTTATGTTTTCGTTGGTAACCACATCTTTCGGGCGTCCACTGCATTCACCGTCCACCGTGCTCATTTCACCACGCTTGAATTTTGCATACCAATAAATTAATGTTGATTTCCCCGGGGCAGAGTCCGGAAACTCATTATCGAGCCAAGTTTTTGCTTCCACCGTATTTTTTCCCTTCAGACAACAGTATTTTATCAAAACACGAAATTCCTTTTTTCCATTTTTTTTCACAATAACAAAAGTAGCTTCACAAAAGACGCACTATCTCACAAACTAATTGACTTACAGACGTCAAATTTTGACACGAATCATTTGAAGGTTGGTACTATATAAAAATAATATGCATTTAATACTTGCGACGCCATCTATGTGTCAGACCTTATCAGCCACCCTGTTATTCTTGATTTACCATACACGAAATAATTAGTTAAGATATATGGAGTACTTTGTCGAGTTTGCTGGAACTCGATGCACAGTCAATGTAAATAGTTATAACATTTGCTTATTGTTTGGTTGAAAATAGATTGCAAATAAATGAATAAAATTAAAAAAAAAGAAATAAAATGTTGATAAAATTTTCTATAGAAATAAAATTTTGACAAAATTTTCTATAGAAATAAAATTTTGGTAGATTATTTTTGACTCGAGCGGCAACCATGTTTATAAACCGATATGGACCAATTTTTGTGTGATTGGGGATCGGCTATATATAACTATAGACCGATATGAACCAATTTTGGAATGGTTGTTAGCGGCCATATACTAACACCACTTTCCAAATTTGAACCCGATCGGATGAATTTTGCTCCTCCAAGAGGCTCCGGAGGTAAAATCAGGAAACCGGTTTATATGGGGGCTATATATAATTATGGACCGATATGGACCAATTCTGGCACGATTGTTAGATACCATATGTTTACACCATGTTCCAAATTTCAACCGGATCGGATGAAATTTGCTTCTCTTTGAGGCTCCGTAAGCCAAATCTGGGAATCGGTTTATATGGGGGCCATATACCAACACCATGTACCAAATTTCAGCCGGATCGGATTAATTTTGCTTCTCTTTGAAGCTCCGCAAGCCAAATCTGGGGATCGGTTTATATGGGGGCTATATCAATATGGATATGGATATACAATATGGATATACTAACACCACGTACCAAATTTCAACCGGGCCGGATGAATTTTGCTCATTCATGAAGCTCCGGAGGTCAAATGTGGGTATCGGTTTATATGGCGGCTATATATAATTATGAACCGATGTAGACCAATTTTTACATGGTTGTTAGAGACTATATACTAAAACCACGTACCAAATTTCAACCGGATCGAATGAATTTTGCTCCTCCAAGAGGCTCCGCAAGCCATATCTAGTGGTTGGTTTATATGGGGGCTATACGCAAAAGTGGTCCGACATTGCCCATGTGCATTACCATCCGACCTACATCAATAACAACTATTTATGCCAAGTTTCAAGTCGATCTTGTTTCGTTCGGAAGGTAACGTGATTTCAACAGACGGATGGACGAACGGCCTGACATGCTTAGATCGACTCAGAATTTTACCGAGAATATACGAACTTTATGGGGTCTTAGATCAATATTTCGATGTGTTACAAAAGGAATGACAAATTTAATATACCCCCATCCTATGGTGGAGGGTATAAAAATGTAATTAAAGGAACTTCCTGTGCAGTTAAAATAAGGAACATCTTTGGAAGGACATTTTTGGAAGTTCTTTTAAAGTTGTGTTTTAAGAAGAACTTGCAATTGGTTTTGGTGGGATTGTGTTCGGTCCCAAGGCATACGTCGATGTAGATTTAAAGTCCAGAAATTTTGTAAAAGTCGAAGCAAATGTTGTTCAAATCGGTTCAGATTTAAATGTATGTATATGGGAACATAAACTTTTAAATATACACGGACGAAAAATACTGTTTTTCACATGTTTGGGTGTAAAAATTATATGCTTGGAACTAAAATTTTTAACACAATATTTTTAAGTGCAAGCCTATAATGTTCATAAACCAGCATAACATGTTTGGGACATATATGTCAATATGTTAGAACATATTGTGTTTGGGACATAAAATCCTTGTAAATATAATGTGCTTAGATGCAAACATTTGTTAATTTGGAAATAGCCTATAAACATATATTTGTTTAGAAAGAGAGACCTAGAGAGTATGCTCAAATAAAATAATGGAAGTAACCAATTGGCGCCTTATAAATATATTCACACAAAGAAAATTTCATTTAAATTTTTTACTACCAGTGTATGCCCTAAGGTGAAACATAATATGTTTGAACAATATAAACAATATTTTGTCTGCACCAATCCTGAAAATATATATATGCTTGAAGCAAAATGTGTTTGGGGTATATGTTACAGAAGCGATTTTTTTTTGAGGGTGTAGCTACCAACAAGTTTGAAGTATTTGAGGTGGTATCGAAAATGTACATCCACAAAGTGGTGTAGGGTATAACATAGTCGGCCACGCCCGACTTTAGACTTTGCTTACTTGCTTTTAATCCTTAGTGTATTAAGAACAACAAAAATTACCAATTGCATTAAATATTTATGCCTTCTACTTTACGAAACGATTGCATTTATTAGTTTTAACACAAGTAATATTTCTGCGTCCAACGATTTTTGTTTAATATCTATATAGCGATATTCTTACACAGTTTAAGAGAAAGTTTTTAATAAACACAATCTGGAATGATACTCATCTATCTTTACAAAAAGGTATTCCTTCAATTGTGAGAATTCTTATCAAGATCCAATATAAAACGGAAGAAAAAAATGTATATACCCAATTACCTATCCCATGTCAATGGACGCGGTGTTTTTTCATTTCATTTCTTCCTTTTTGTTTTTTTTGGTTAAAGCCAAAAAATCTTATCATTAATTTTTTTAACAAGAATTTTGTGTTTCTTCGCTTTGTTTGGCTATGGACATTACACACATAATTAATATGCAGAAGTCATTAATCATTACCAAAAACCAAAACAAAAAACAAAGGAAAGCAAAAATATACAACGTTAAAACAATTTTGCATGGCACGAAGCTATACACAACATTATTCCATGGAATCGACAAACACAAGTGAGCCTTGAGGGCAATTGGCGCTTAACACTGATAAACAAAAATGTTTACAGCGTAAAGAAAAAAAGCAAGTATGGTAAACCAAATTAAAGGGGATGTCCGATTTGGTATGATGTGGAAAATTTTACGTATAATTGGGATTTAATTAAAAATCTTAATGGCCACAATATGTGAAGATATTTCAATGCCTTTAGTTTACTTCTCTGAGAATAGATACAGTGAACGACCCAGTAAAAAAAGCGTCGTCAAAAAAGTAGTGAAAATGTTCTTTTTAGATCTGGAAGTGGTGCAAAATTAGGGCAGACGCGATAAATTTAACATGGGCTTGTCATAGGACGGATGTCCACCATTTCAACAGCCATTGCACTGAATTTGCATCAATTCTTAAGGTATAATCCTAATTCATTGTTTTGGCTGTGAATTACAAAATTTTGTGATATTTTGCCAAATACATAATTTTTTATAAATTTTTATGATTTATAATGCATTCTAACGCTTATCTGAAAAGTTTGACCTAAAATATTTAAAAAAATTCGCAATTTTTGTAGAACAATTTTATCATTTTTTCCACAAAATTTTAATAATTTGTACCATTGTATTATTCTTACTCTGTTTTCACCATATTTCAAGCAAGAAAAGTTAAAATTACTCATTCAAAATATAAAAAAAAACAAGTGTATATGGCCGTAAGTTCGGCCAGTCCGAATCTTATGTACCCTCGATTGCGTAGAAACTTCTTCTAAACACTGCCATCCACAATGGAATTACTTGGGTTGTGGTAACTTAAATCGTTTTCTAAATTGTGAGTTAGTCCAAACGTGGTATATATTAGGTATGTGTAGGTAAGTCTACAAATAAAACGAATCGATATGGACTTTTGCACGGTACGTAGATAGGCAAAATTTAAATATGGGGGTCGCTTATATGGAGGCTATATACAATTATGAATTTGATATGGACCAATTTTTGTGTGATTGGGGATCGATTTATCTGAGGGATATATATAACTATAGACCGATATGAACCTAGTTAGACATGGTTGTTAACGGTCATATACTAGCACAATGTGCCAAATTTCAACTGGCTCGGATGAAATTTGCTCCTCCAAGAAGCTCCAAAACCAAACTTCGGGATCGGTTTATATGGGGGCTATATATGATTATGGACTGATATGGACTACTTTTGGCATGGTTGTTAAATATTATATACTAACACCACGTACCAAATTTCAACCAGATCGGATAAATTTTGCTTCTCCAAAAGGCACCGGAAGTCAAATCTGGAGATCGGTTTATATGGTTGCTATATATAATTATGGACCGATTTCGACTAATTTTTGCATGGGTGTTTGAGGCCATATATCAACACCACGTACCAAATATCAACTGAATCAGATGAATTTTGCTCTTTCAAGAGGCTCCGGAGGTCAAATCTGGTGATCGGTTTATATGGGGGCTTTATATAATTTTGCATCGATGTGGACCAAATTTTGCATGGTCATTAGAGACCATATATTTACACCATGTACCAAATTTCAGCCGGATCGGATGAAATTTGTTTCTCTTAGAGGCTCCGAAAGCCAAATCGGGGTATCGGTTTATATAGGGGCTATATATAATTATGCACCGATGTGGACCAATTTTTGCATGGTCATTAGAGACCATATACTTACACCATGTATCAAATTTCAGCCGGATCGGATGAAATTTTCTTCTCTTAGAGGCTCCGCAAGCCAAATCGGGGGATCGGTTTATATGGGGGCTATATATAATTATGCACCGATGTGGACTAATTTTTTCATAGTTGTTAGAGACCATATACTAACACCATGTACCAAATTTCAGCCGGATCGGATGAAATTTGTTTCTCTTGGAGGCTCCGAAAGCCAAATCTCGGGATCGGTTTATATGGGGGCTATATATAATTATGGACCGATGTGGACCAATTTTTGCATAGTTGTTGGAGACCATATACTAACACCATGTACCAAATTTCAACCGGATCGGATGAAATTTGCTTCTCTTAGAGGGTCTGCAAGCCAAATTTGGGGGTCCGTTTATATGGGGGCTATACGTAAAAGTGGATCGATATGGCCCATTGGCAATAACGTCCGACCTACATCAATAAAAACTACTTGTGCCAAGTTTCAAGTCAATAGCTTGTTTCGTTCGGAAGTTAGCGTGATTTCAACAGACGGACAGACGGACATGCTCAGATCGATTCAGAATTTCACCACGACCCAGAATATATACTTTATGGGGTCTTAGAGCAATATTTCGATGTGTTACAAACGGAATGACAAAGTTAATATACCCCCCATCCTATGGTGGAGGGTATAAAAAAACGAGATTTAAAAAGAAGAACTGCCAAAATTTTTACTGGGGAACATTAAAGTCAACATTATAGGGTATAATGGGAGCCACCGTATTGCAATGGTTAGCATGTCCGCCTTGCATACACAAGGTCGTGGGTTCGATTCCTGCTTCGACCGAACACCAAAAAGTTTTTCAGCAATGGATTATCCCCTCTCAGTAATGCTGTTGATATTTCTGAGTGGTTCAGAGGTTCTCTAAGTGGCTTCACCGCTGATCGGACTCGGCTGTAAAAAGGAGGTCCCTTGTCATTGAGCTTAACATGGAATCGGGCAGCACTCATTGATAAGAGAGAAGTTCACCAATGTGGTATCACAATGGACTGAATAGTCTAAGTGAGCCTGATACATCGGGCTGCCACCTAACCTAACATAGAATATCGTATATCCTCTATCAAGGATCTATTGAGCTAAATATAGAATTAGACAGCACTCATTGATAAGAGAGAAGTTTAGCATTTATGATATCACAGTGTATAATAGTCTAAGTGAGCCTATAATAACGGGATGCCAATAACCTAACCTAAGCCTTGGGATTGAAGCAAACTGATATAACCACTACCAACGTTTAGGGTTTCCGTTTAACATACTCATCATCCCAATTTTATGTTAGTGAAAAAATAAAACAATTCCCATCTCCTTTAAAATCGTTTAACTTCTTTCAGTAGGACCCTTTCATAAAAATTATAAAGAATTACTTTAACAAGAATACTCTACTACAAATGAAGTAAATCTTTGAAATGCAACATAAAATTATGGTACGCAAGCCGCCGACACATTCTTATATCAAGTAACACTCTCTGTAAATTGGTTTCCTTTGAGGACGAAAGAATACCACAATCCAGCACAGAACCACAATGAAAAAGATGATGATAAAAGGGCAAAAAAAAAGTGAAGAAAGTTACTGGCTGTAATTACAATTTGCTCTTAACCAACTGTTCATTGTAACCCATAATGGGAACACTTGCATACAGAATCGGGATGAACCACAGTGGTTTAAATTAATTAAAGGAATACAAATAAGTTGAGATTAAACGCTTTCATATACTCCAGAATTGAGACCTACTATGTGCCCATAGCAGAGTCTTACACTCAATACTTTTATAAGGTGGATGCCGCTGACCAACAAAAGATGGAGGCCTTAGATTTACGGGTTAGAGGCAGATTCAATGACAAAAAATATTTCTTATTATACTTTTTTATATTATTGAATATATCGTGATTGTCATGTATAAATAGCAATTTCTCTATAGTGTATGGATTTAAACGAGATCTTTTAGAGTATTGTATTAGAGAAAGCTTCTTCGAATGACAGGCTAGTTGTTGTCATGCTAACTCTTTGCAAATTTCGGGAAATTCTTAATTAAAATTAACAAGTATGCACGGCCGTAAGTTCGGCCAGGAATCGGCCGAATCTTATATTGCCTCCACTATGGATGGCGTAGAAACTTCTATTAAAGAATATCACCCACAACCGAATTACTTGGGTTGTGGTAATACTTACCGATGACAAGGTATCTTAAAACTTCTTAACATCGTCTTCTAAATTGTAGGTTAGCCCATACGTGGTATATATTAGACAACAACAAAAATTAAATACGTATATAATTCAGTTCTATAGCGGTATATGATATATAGGGAAGTCTACAAATAATTTTGAACGTATATGAAGTTTTGTGCGGTAATTAGAGGGTCAGAATTCAAATATGGAGGTCGCTTTAATGGGTTTATCTGGGGGCTATAAATAACTAGAGACCGATATGGACCAATTTTGCATAGTTGTACCAAGTTTCAATTTTGATGAATTTTGCTCCTCCAAGAAGCTCCGGAGGTCAAATCTGGGGATCGGTTTATATGGCGGCTATATATAATTATGGATCGATATGTACCAACGTTTACATGGTTGTTAGAGACCATATACTAAGACCACGTGCCAAATTTCAATCGGATTGGATGAAATTTGCTTCTCTAATAGGCAACGTAAGCCGGTTTATATTGGGGCTATACGTAAAAGTGGTCCGATATGGCCCATTTGCAATACCATCCGACCTACATCAATAACGTTTCGTTCAGAAGTTAGCGTGATTTCAACAGACGAACGGATGGACGACATGCTTAGATCGACTCAAAATTTTAGCACGACCCAGAATATATATATACTTTATGGGGTCTTAGAGCAAAATTTCTATGTGTTACAAATGGTGGAGGGTATAATTAAAAGAAGATAAAAATTAATGTAATAGGGAACCACATATGGCACTTTGAATAAATCTATTTTCTTCAAACAAATTCATCCTTTTCATCGTATTCCGCATTGAAATGCCTTTTAATCTCTAGGTCTAAGGTATTAAGAATAACAACGTTTCTGTCTAGATTACCAAACCACCTACCAATATAGGATAAAGTCGACACAGGTCGCTGCGGAACTAAAATACCTCTAGAGATCGGGCCATACAAAGGCTGTGCCAAAATATGAACCGATATAGGCGAACTCATGTCTTTGTGGACCTAGAATACTTTTTTATTTCTGATCTTAGCCAAATCGCATACAATTGCGGGATCTAAGAGCCCAAGAAGTCAAATCATGGAACCGGTCTATATGGGGACTATACCAAAACAATGGACTGATACGCACCATATTCGGCGCACCTAAGTTTAGACCTGTGGATTTTTAGTTTCAGGCAAATCAGATAAAAATCGGGAGATAGTTCTATCTGGGGACTAAACCAAAAAATTGGACCGATACACACAATATTCGGCACACTTAAGATAAGATATCTCTAGATATCTGATTTCAGGATGGATAAAAATGACGGTCTCCAGGTACTCAAGAAGTGAATTATGGAGATGGATCTATGTAGTGGATAAATACCAAAAACATGGACCGATACACACCATATAGGGAGCTAATGTATTTCTAGATTTTCAATTTCAGGCAAACCAAATAAAAATCGCTGTGTCTATATACTCATGGAACTAAATCGGGGAGTCGACTGATAAGGGAGCTATATGAAAAACTTCCTAACATCGTCTTCTGAATTGTAAGATTAATTTAGATGGCAGCCCGATATTTAAAGATTTTTATCATAGTGAATAAAAAATTTTTTCTTCAACAAAATGCTTTATTATTTTATTTTACAAACTTGGCGATAATTTTGAGAGTGTATAAATATTCCTTGAATTGTAAATGTGTGGAATTTTAAATGTTTTAACGATTTAGCTTGCACCTACAAGGGAAGATATTGAACATATAGTAATTTTTGCCAAAATGTTATTGCTATAGAAAATTTTATCTAAATTTTATTTCTATAGAAAATTTTGATAAAATTTTATTGATATAGAAAATTTTATTTAAATTTTATTGATATAGAAAATTTTATCTAAATTTTATTTCTATAGAAAATTGTGCCAAAATTTTATTTCTATAGAAAATTGTGCCAAAACTTTATTTCTATAGAAAATTTTGCCAAAATTTTATTTCTATAGAAAATTTTTCAAAATTTTATTTCGATAGAAAATTTTTCAAAATTTTATTTCGATAGAAAATTTTGCCAAAAATTTTATTTCTATTGAAAATTTTATTTCTATAGAAAATTTTGCCAAAATGTTATTTCTATAGAAAATTTTGCCAAAATTTAATTTCTATAGCAAATATTCTTAAAATTTTATTTCCAAAGAAAATGTTTTTAAAATTTTATTTCTATAGAAAATTTTGTTAAAATTTTATTTCTATAGAAAATTTTGTTAAAATTTTATTTCTATAGCAAAATGTTATTTTGCCAAAATTTAATTTCTATAGCAAATATTCTTAAAATTTTATTTCTATAGAAAATTTTGTTAAAATTTTATTTCTATAGAAAATTTTGTTAAAATTTTATTTCTATAGAAAATTTTGTTAAAATTTTATTTCTACAAAAAATTTTGATAAAATTTTATTTCTATAGCAAATTTTGTCAAAAAATTTTTTTTCTATAGAAAATTTTGTGAAAATTTTATTTCTATAGAAAATTTTGTCAAAATTTTATTTCTATAGAAAATTTTGTCAAAATTTTATTTCTGAACTCATGAAACTAAATCGGGTAGTCGATTTATAAGGAAGCTATATGAAAAACTTCTTAACATCGTCTTCTTAATTGTAAGGTTAATGTAGATGGTAGCCCGATATTTAAAGATTTTTATCAAAGTGAATAAAAAATTTTCTGTTCAACAAAATGCTTTATTATTTTATTTTAGAAATTTAGCGTTAATTTTGAGGGTGTATAAATATTCCTTGAATTGTAAATGTGTGGAATTTTAAATGTTTTAACGATTTAGCTTGCACCAACAAGGGAAGATATTGAATACATAGTAATTTTTTTGCCAAATTTTTATTTCTATAGAAAATTTTATCTAAATTTTATTTCTATAGAAAATTTTGCCAAAATTCTTTATCTATAGAAAATTTTGTCAAAATTTTATTTCTATAGAAAATTTTGTCAGAATTTTATTTCTATATAGACAATTTTGCCAAAATTTCATTTCTATAGAAAATATTTTTAAAATTTTATTTCTATAGAAAATTATGTTAAAATTTTATTTGTATAGAAAATTTTGGTAAAATTTTATTTCTACAGAAAATTTTGTTAAAATTTTATTTCTATAGAAAATTTTGCCAAAATTTTATTTCTATAGAAAATTTTGCCAACATGTTATTTCTATAGAAAAATTTGCAAAAATTTTATTTCTATAGAAAATATTCTTAACATTTTATTTCTATAAAAAATTTTGTTAAAATTTTATTTCTATAGAAAATTTTGTCAAATTTTTATTTCTATAGAAAATTTTGCCAAAATTTCATTTCATTCGTTTTGTTTTGTTATTGTTGGTTTGGTTCTTTAAGTATTGTTGTTGTTTTTTGATTTCAGCTTAAAACCATGCATTGACTAAACTACAATTGTAGCTTAAACAACGGAGGAAAAGAATGTTTGTCAAATTTATTTGGGCAAAGCCCTATAGACTGCAAGATGGTTGGATGGGCGCACGTTTCGGAATTACCACATTCCTCATCAGCATCCTCTACTTGCAGAAAAACTATCAACCAATTATCAGAATAAATGCAGGCAGTTCATTAAACGCAACAATGAACCACACTTGAACCTTCCGAAAAAAGTTTTGCATGATAGCCGACTTATGCCGAAATAAATTCGTACAAACATATATCTTTTCCTATGCCACTGTCTTGCAGTCTGTAGGGCTTTTAAGCTTAAATAAAAAAACAACCACAAAATTTTATTTCTATAGAAAATGTTGCCAAAATTTTTTGTTGTAGAAAATTTTGTCAAAATTTTATTTCTGTAGAAAATTTTGCCAAAAATTTTATTTCTGTAGAAAATTTTGTTAAAATTTTATTTCAGTAGAAAATATTGAGAATTTTGGCAAAATTTTATTTCTGTAGAAAATTTTGCCAACATTTTATTTCTGTAGAAAACTTTTACCAAAATGTTAATTCTATAAAAAATTTTGCCAAAATTTTATTTCTGCACAAAATTTTGCCAAAATTTTATTTCTACAGAAAATTGTGCTAAAAATTTTATTTCTATAGAAAATTCTGTCAAACTTTTATTTCTATAGAAAATTTTGCCGAAATTTTATTTCTTTCACTCGTTTTGTTTAGTTATTGTTGGTTGTGTTGTTTAATCATTGTTGTTGTTTTTTATTTCAGCTTAAAACCATGCATTGACTAAATTTCAAGTGTAGCTTAAACAACAGAGGAAAAGAATGTTTGTCAAATTTATTTGGGCAAAGCCCAAATTTATTTGGGCAAAGCCAAAATTGTTTGCTGTAGAAAATTTTGTCAAAATTTTATTTCTGTAGAAAATTTTGCCAAAAATTTTATTTCGGTAGAAAATTTTGTTAAAATTTTATTTCTATAGAAAATATTGTTAAAATATTATTTCTATAGAGAATTTTGGCAAAATTTTATTTCTGTAGAAAATTTTGTTAAAATTTTATTTCTGTAGAAAATATTGAGAATTTTGGCAAAATTTTATTTCTGTAGAAAATTTTGCCAACATTTTATTTCTATAGAAAATTTTTACCAAAATGTTAATTCTATAGAAAATTTTGCCAAAATTTTATTTCTACACAAAATTTTGCCAAAATTTTATTTCTACACAAAATTTTGCCAAAATTTTATTTCTACACAAAATTTTGCCAAAATTTTATTTCTATAGAAAATTTTTCCAAAATTTTATTTCTATAGGAAATTTTCGTTTTGTTATTGTTTGTTTCTCTTCAATCATTACTGTTGTTTTTGATCTCAGCTTAAAACCATGTATTGACTAAACTACAAGTGTAGCTTAACCAACAGAGGAAAAGTATGCTTGTCAAAATTTATTTGGGCATTATTATTTCTATAGAAAATTGTGTCAAAATTTTATTTCTATAGAAATTTTTGCCAAAATTTTATTTCTATAGAAAATTTTGCCAAAACTTTAATTCTGTAGAATTTTTCCAAAATTGTATATCTATATAATTTTATTTCTATAGAAAATTATGCCAACATTTTATTTCTATAGAAAATTTTGTCAAAATGTCATTCCAATAGAAAATTTTGTGTAAATTTTAACTCTATAAAAATTTTGTCAAAATGTTAATTCTATAGAATTAGAAAATTTTGTCAAAATTTTATTTCGTTTGAAAATCTTGCCAAAATTTAATTTCTATAGAAAATTTTGGGAAAATTGTATATCTATAGAAAATTTTGCCAAAATTTTATTTCTATAGAAAATTTTGCCAAAATTTTATTTCTATAGAAAATTTTGTCAAAATTTTATTTCTGTAGAAAATTTTGTCAAAATTTTATTTCTATAGAAAATTTTGCCAAAACTTCATTTCTATAGAAAATATTCTTAAAATTTTATTTCTGTAGAAAATTTTGTCAAAATTTTATTTCTATAGAAAATTTTGTTAAAATTTTATTTCTACAGAAAGTTTTGCTTCGATAGAAAATTTTGTCAAAATTTTATTTCTATAGACAATTTTGCCAAAATTTCATTTCTATAGAAAATATTCTTTAAATTTTATTTCTATAGAAAATTTTGTTAAAATTTTATTTCTACAGAAAATTTTGTTTCTATAGAAAATTTTGACAAAATTTTATTTCTATAGAAAATTTTGTCAAAATTTTATTTCTATAAAATTTTTTTTGAGAGGAATATTTTGCCCAATCTACCAAAACATGAGGAATTCTACCAATCTACCAAACGGTAAAAAATCTACGATTTTTGGTAGAATTGTACCAAGTGTGGCAACAATGTTGACAATACCATCTGATCTACATTAATAACTGCAATTTGTGCCAAATTAAAAGTCGATAGCTAGCTTCGCTAGGCAGTTAGCCTGATTTCAACAGACGGTAATCAGGCTAATAAAAAATATCGTCAGTGTTTAGTCGAAACTGGCTTTAAATCGGCTGTCACAAGACCATAGTCCATTGTTGGACCTCATGGAACAATTGAACTCCGAGATCCAATGTAGCCATTGGAAATGAAATTCCTTATACAATTATTGTTTCACATGGAAAACCTATCCCACATGTGTAATAGGTGTGTATTTATGAGTCGAAACCCCAAATGCAAGACCAATTTCTTTTAATTAAAAACAAAAACATACATTAACCTTTTTAATTGCTGTGGGCCACTGTGCAAATCAAATAACAACACAAAGATATATGATGTTGCATGAAGTATCTTATCTGAGACTTTATGTAGGGACTAAATAGGTTTGCCGATGCCGCGACACTTATTGAGCCACCATCTCCTGTTTAATGGATGAGCAGTGAACTCGAGATGGTGTTGCTAGTTTAAGGTAGATATAGAGGTGTTGCTCGTCTCTTGCTCTTTGATTTTGGATAAATGCCAATGCATACGAATTGAGTGATCTTGATACACATAAAGAACCCCAAGAGAAGCAGGTATATCAACTACAACGACAACACCAACAACAACCATTTCCAAACGCCTATATTTGTTTGTAAGTACTTGCAACTAAGACCATTTTACGGTCTCACTGGTCGAGGGAAAAGGGGACCTCCATATTCACATAACAAGACATTGTGTAGCAGGCACAATTTGTGTTTGTTGTAAGGATGAGGTGTTAACACAATTTTTCATGGGCGATAATTTTATGGTACATTCTGCCTTAAACAAAGTGCAAAGGTACTGGTAAGAAACTGGTAAACATACCGACTATCCTTTTGTTATCGTCGCCATTCATTATAGCAATGTCGCTATATGTCGGCTTGTCCTCATCTCCAGTTACCCCCTATCAATGTTGCAGACTGAGATGTGATGGCGGTCCCTCCTTTTTGCACAAACACCACTTGTTGTTAGTGTTCTTGTTGTTATTGGATGGTTGGTTATGCACTTTAAGCACTTATGGATGCCTTTGCCACCTTCATTGATGCCGACATAGCTTTGTCTTAAGGATAACTATGTGGGTTGTACCCTGGTACGTTTTTTTGCACTCTCCTTCTCGACACTTTAAGGTGTGAAGTTGTAAAGTGCAAATGAAACCGGGGGTGTTTTTAAGTTGCACTAGCTTTCTATCTACCTAAATAAGTAGTACTGGCCCTTGAAGTATTTTATCCCCGCTGGTAGGGATTGCTTGCCATATTCAGCAATTCTTGCTGTTGACTTTGTGTCTACTTTGTCCAAGTGGCAACAACAAAAACTCGTTTCTTGTGATACTTATTTATGATTGTTGATTATTTAGGCGTGAGCCTTTCTTGCTGTTGATTTTATTCATTTATGTACTCCCATTTTTTTTGTCCACTGCACAATTTCATATGAAACTTAACACCGGATGGAAGGTGAAAACTGCAATGATACCTGATTACACCTACAAAAAAGGCATTGGGAAACTTTTTTAAATATTTGCAGTAAATGTTGAATTTTAACGCCCCTGCATTTTACGTTATGTTGACTACTTCAACAAGGTATTGCAAGTAAGAGGAATTTAAATACGAAGTAATATGGGTCATTGGTGATGTATATGAGAATCACTCTATTGAAGGTTGGAAAAGTGGTATCTCTATTATGGAAGTCACATTTTCGCTAAGATAAGGGTAGGGCCACACTGCGTCAATATTGGACCATAATGAGAGTGCATTTTTTTCAGGATAAATAGAAAAGGAGAAGTTCGATTTTATTTCAGGCAATGCCAACTTCAGGGTTTTAGTTGATTGGTATCTACTGGAGTTTCGAAATTAGGCAATGGGCCAGGGCTTGGTTTTAATGATAGAGCATAGACCAGTGTTGCCAGTATATAGTCCCCAAATTAGTACGTTGTCGTTCCCAAAAATACCCGAAGTTTTCTTGACATCAATAGTTTTTGGTGCACTTTAAAAAAATGAATTAAAAATGGGGGAAAATTATACACAAATGCAGCATAAAGATTTACTAAATTGGTGTCTACCACAAAATAGTTAAGAATTTTGAAAAATTATAATTTTTACCCACCATGAACTTTGTATGGTATAAAAGTCATTTTTGTAATTTTCACTCCACGCGAACAAGCTCCAAGGCAGGTAGTAAGTGGGAAAGCCACGGAAGAACTTCAAAACCGTTCTACGTCCAGCCAGATGAACAAGCTCAAAGAAAATTGTAAAGAAGACATCTAACAAAAGTTTCGTATTCTTAACACTACGGCGTAAAGAAAAAATCATATTAATAATTAAACTATTTTTACATTTAACCCTGTGAATAAGCTCCTAAGATAATTGTATCAAATAAGTGCTCTTAGACGATGTTCTCCTACAAACAGATCAAAGCGGATAAGACCACGGTGAGATTGCAGGAGAATTGCCAGAAGTAGGGATGATCCCCTTGTAGTCCGAACCATTCGAACAAGCTCCAAGTCAGGTGATAGGAAAGTGAACAATTCTCTAAATGAGAGAATCCGTGAGTTCAAAGATCTTTTGTCTCAGTTGCCAAAATCAGTCTTGTAGTAGCTATTGTTAAAAATGGGAACCACAACACGTAGTTCCAAAGCACAAATGACGCGACCGATGTCTGACATCTACTCATAGTATTTCTTTTTTGGTTCCAAGGATGAATTATGCTAAAAGCACATGCATTGTTCTTGACCCTAAATATTATGCAGACTAACAGAACTCTGACATTTCACCTTCTAATTGGAAGGTTGGTTTGTGGCTTCCACAAAATCCATATAAAGATTTAACCAGTCTAAGGAATCCGAAATTGACAATTCTTTAACAGAGACAGAAAGGAAGAGTTAGATGTGCAGAAGGAGAAAGAATTAGTTCACGGTATTCGTATACGAGGGTTGCCTTTTATATTTCGGGATTGGGCAACTTTAGTCTTGCACTCTGCCGACTGACAGCCGTATCGTAGAACTTGACATTTTTGAGATTGCACGTACTTAGAACGTAGAATAGAAATTTTTTGAGAAAATTTTTTATAGAAATAAAACTTTAACAAAACTTCCTATAAATGTAAAATTTCACTCAATTTTCTATAGAAATAAAATGTTGAAAAAAATTTCTATAGAAATAAAATTTTGACAAAATTTTCTATAGGAAAAAAATATTGACAACATTTTCTATAGAATTAAAATTTTGACAACATTTTCTATAGAAATAAAAAGAAATAAAATTTTGACAAAATTTTCTATAGTAATAAAATTTTGACAAAATTTTCTATGGTAATAAAATTTTGACATAATTTTCTATAAAAATAAAATCTTGAAAAAATTTTCTATAGAAATAAAATTTTGACAAAATTTTCTATAGAAAAAAAAATTTCAACAAAATTTTCTGTGGCAAATAATTTGGACAAATTTTCTATAGACATAAAATTTTTCCAAAATTTTTTAGAAATAAAATTTTTACACAATTGAATTTCTTTATAAAGAAATAACATTTGGACAAATTTTCTATAGAAATAAAATTTTGACAATTTTTTTTTTAATAAAATTTTGACACAATTTTCTATAGAAATAAAATGTTGACGAAATTTTCTATAGAAATAAAACGAATTAAAATTTGGGCAAAATTTTCTATAGAAGTAAAATTTTGCCAAATTTGCTATAAAAATAAAATCTTGAGAAAATTTTCTATAGAAGTAAAATTTTGACAAAATTTTCTACAAAAATAAAATCTTGAGAAAATTTTCTATAGAAATAAAATTTTGACAAAATTTTCTATAGAAAAAAAATTTCAACAACATTTTCTGTGGCAAATAATTTGGACAAATTTTCTATAGACATAACATTTTTACCAAAATTTTTTAGAAATAAAATTTTTACACAATTGAATTTCTTTATAAAGAAATAACATTTGGACAAATTTTCTATAGAAATAAAATTTGGACAAATTTTTTTTTATATAAAATTTTGACACAATTTTCTATAGAAATAAAATGTTGACAAAATTTTCTATAGAAATAAAAAGAATTAAAATTTGGACAAAATTTTCTATAGAAGTAAAATTTTGACAAAATTTTCTATAAAAGTAAAATTTAACAAAATTTTCTATAGAAATAAAATTTCATCAAAATTATCTATAGAAACAAAAAGAAATAAAATTTGGACAAAATTTTCTATAGAACTAAAATTTTTACAAAATTTTCTATAAAAAGAAAACCTTGACAAAATTTTCTATAGAAATAAAATTTCAACAAAATTTTCTGTGGCAAATAATTTGGACAACATTTTGTACAGAAATAAAATTTTGACAATTTTTTTTTTTTTTAAATAAAATTTTGACACAATTTTCTATAGAAATAAAATCTTGACAAAATTGTCTCTAGAAATAAAATGTTGACAAAATTTTCTATAGAAAAAAAAAGAAATAAAATTTGGAAAAAAATTTCTATGGAACTAAAATTTTGACAAAATTTTCTATAAAAATAAAATCTTGCCAACATGTTTGTAGAAATAAAATGTTTAAACAATTAAATTAATACAATCTTGACAAAATTTTCTATAAAAATAAAATCTTGACAAAATTTTCTATAGAAATAAAATTTCAACAAAATTTTCTGTGGCAAATAATTTGGACAACATTTTGTACAGAAATAAAATTTTGACAAATTTGTTTTCAAAATAAAATTTTGACACAATTTTCTATAGAAATAAAATCTTGACAAAATTGTCTATGGAAATAAAATTTTGACAACATTTTCTATAGAAGTAAAATTTTGACAAAATTTTTTATAAAAATAAAATCTTGCCAACATGTTTGTAGAAATAAAATGTTTAAACAATTAAATTAATACAATCTTGACAAAATTTTCTATAAAAATAAAATCTTGACAAAATTTTCTATAGAAATAAAATTTCAGCAAAATTTTCTGTGGCAAATAATTTAGACAACATTTTGTACAGAAATAGAATTTTGACAAATTTGTTTTCAAAATAAAATTTTGACTCAATTTTCTATAGAAATAAAATCTTGACAAAATTGTCTATGGAAATAAAATTTTGACAACATTTTCTATAGAACTAAAATTTTGACAAAATTTTCTATAAAAATAAAATCTTGCCAACATGTTTGTAGAAATAAAATGTTTAAACAATTAAATTAACACAATCTTGACAAAATTTTCTATAAAAATAAAATCTTGACAAAATTTTCTATAGAAATAAAATTTCAACAAAATTTTCTGTGGCAAATAATTTGGACAACATTTTGTACAGAAATAAAATTTTGACAAATTTGTTTTCAAATTAAAATTTTGACACAATTTTCTATAGAAATAAAATCTTGACAAAATTGTCTATAGAAATAAAATTTTAACAACATTTTCTATAGAAGTAAAATTTTGACAAAATTTTCTATAAAAATAAAATCTTGACAAAATTTTCTATAGAAATAAAAAGAAATAAAATTTGGAAAAAAATTTCTATGGAACTAAAATTTTGACAAAATTTTCTATAAAAATAAAATCTTGCCAACATTTTTAGAAAAAAAATGTTTAAACAATTAAATTAATACAATCTTGACAAAATTTTTTATAGAAATAAAATTTTGACAAAATTCTCTATGAAATAACGCCGTGACGAAATTTTCTATAGAAATAAAATGTTAACAAAAATTTCTATAGGAATAAAATTTCAACAAAATTTTCTGTGGAAAATAATTTAGACAATGTTTTCTATAGACATAAAATTTTGCCAAAATTTTTGTAGAAATACAATTTTTACACAATTAAATTTCTTTATAAAGAAATAAAATTTGGACAAATTTTTCTATAAAAATAAAATGTTATTTCTATAGAAAATGTTGTCAAAATTTTTTTAAAAATAAAGTTTTTACACAATTAAATTTCCTTAAAAAATTTAATTTTCGTATTATTTCATACGATCCATTGTTAGCAATTTCTCCCCTTTTTGTTGATGATGTACTGTTGTTGGTGCAAGTTGAAATCTTTAATAAATCTAAAATTCGACATTCGATATTTAAAAAAATTGTCGCAACAAGGAGGAATAATTCATTCATTCAAAAAAAAAAACATTTTTTTTTACTAACGCAAAAATTTTATCAAAACCTCAAAAAAAGATTTTTTTCTAATTTTGTGGTAAAATTTTCGTAAAATGTTTGTAGATTATTTTTGGCACGAGTGGCAACCGTGAATGGATTCATTACTGGTTTATTCAATTTTAAGGTCGTCGTTGACGATAGCCAGAGTCCTCCAACATTCAAATTCTTCAAAATGAAACCTACCCAGGAGAATGTTCAGAGCGCAATCCAGAAATATTGAGCTCTGAACCATTTGCTCACTCTATCTTTCTCAGTTATCTCGCATACCGACAATACGCGGTATGCCAATACGCGATAGTGGGTTTTGTGACTTTATCCTCTGTGACACCTTGACATGGTTCATCAAATTCGGGCCCGGACAGAAAATTTCCCGAAGGAGTTTTAGAAAAAACAGTTCTCAGGTCAATTTTGTTCCAAGACAGACAAAAAATTTTTCAATGGCAGAAGTTTTTCAATGTAGACAACGTACAACAACATTGAAATTCGTTAAAGCAATTGTTGACGATAGACATAGAAGAAGAAAGATTTCTCCTTTAGAAAACTCAAATGCTCACAAATAAATCTTCTGGTAGTCACATATGCACACAAATCGAAAGTTTTCACCCTGACCACATAGTCGTTTAGAATATAAAAAATTTAATTCAGCTTTTAAGGCTTACTAATATGTCGGCCATAATCAATTTATTGAAAATGGGTCGATTTTCCTTGTCCTCAACTTTAAATTTTATTTAATCGCAAATGCTTTACTGATGACCACCAGCTGGTGAAAGCACAGCTCTGTTTGTAATTTTCAATCCATGTATCAATGTCCTCTGCTTTTCAAATATCGCAATGCGCTCCGATGTTTGTTCAGTGTAAATTAATTGAAGCAGTAGGTCGTCTGACCAGTGATCATCACTGGGTTCATGCAAGTCATCTCAGAATCAAGGTTAACATATTCATAAAATTGCCACCAGAGTGAAGTGTTAATTAATGCAACTCGTCGCCATGAGTGCCCACAATCTTTATGGCCATTATATTGCAACGTCGCGGAGGCTGTTGAGGTACGAATAATGATGGCATGCTTCGATGTTGCACCTAAATTAAAACTTGTGTTAGTGGCAACTTTACTTTAGATGATTTCAATTTATGCAAGATGGTGGCTTACAAGGACAAACGAGGATAAAACAAAAAATACCAGCAACATCATGACGACAGTGTGAACAAGAGACACTGTACTTGCCGGATAATGTGTTAGAGTATATCACGTCATAAACTAACTTAGTTTATGGCGAATAAATTAATGATGAAGTATTGATTTATTATTGACGTTAAAATCGTTTAACTCATAAAAAAGTACTGACTTTTAATGCAGTTTAACTAATTGCTCATTGAACATTAAGGGGCTTTATATCTCAGAGTTGTCGTTTCGAGATGAAAGGGGGAGTAATGATATAAATACCAGAGGAGGGGTGGAGGAGAAGAGAAGATAGTATCTAATATAGTATCAAAAATACCCGAATGGCCATCAGTTCTGGGAAGGCATAAAAAATGTATTAGAAATGGCGGCCGGATCTAGGAAACTTTAGTGCGCACCACGACCAACCATATACTCTCCTAGGAGATTGGCAAAGTTCAACAAGGATGCCCACACAAGAGATTTTGGGTGACTGCACCAGCTGGTTAGATATTTCTTTACCCTATTCAGATTCGTTGAATGGCTTACCTTGGCAATCCGTCATTCCTTTTGGTTCCGGCCATCTCCACATAATTCATTCCATCTAGAAAACTGAAGTCGTGTTTATTTTGTTGACAAAAATTTCCGGGATATCATCACAGTAGTAGCATTATAGAGGAGGATATTTTAAACCCGGCCAGAAATGAATTAAGTTGTGTTTGGTGACGTGCCAGTTATCCCTAAATGTGAGAGCAGTATTTAAAGCACAAATCCAAATTCCTCAGGCGAAGTTCGAGGGGTGTAATAATATCCTCCAAATATCAAAAAATAATAGTAACCATTTTGTGAATAGGAAGTCGACCTCAACTATTCCCAATAGAGACCTTTGACTAGTCAAGACCACATGTCTCCTCATTGTTTTTTGCAATTCCAAGCATCTATCACAATCTTACAACCACAAATCCGGCATAGTTCAGAGATCCCGGGTATAATGTTTCGGATGACCGCCTTGAATACAAATAGTCATGGGCTACATACAAATTTCGACCAAACACCCAAACATGTTCAGTGTTAAGATATCCCCTCTCTGTAGCCACTACATCTAAATTTCTACCAAACATGTTCAGCGTTGAGATATCCCCTCTCTGTAGCCACCATGGTGCAATGGTTAGCATGCATGCCTTGCGTACACAGGGTCGTGCGTTCAAACCCAGTTCCGGCCAAACACCATAAAACTTTTCAGCGGTGGATTATCCCACCTCAGTAATGCTGGTGACATTTCTGAGTGTTTCAAAGCTTATCTAAATGGTTTCACCACAATATGCAACACTGTTCGGACTCGGCTATAAAAAGGAGGTCCCTTGTCTTTCAGCTGAACATAGAATCGGGCAGCACTCAGTGATAAGAGAGAAGTTCACCACTGTGGTATCACAATGGACTGAATAGTCTAAGGGAGCCTGAAACTTCGGGCTGCCACTATACCTAACCTATCCCCACTTTGTAATGCTGGTGACAATTCTGAGTATTTCAAAGCTTCTCTAATTGCTTTTACAGTAATTTGAAAATCCGTTCGGACTCGGCTGTAAAAAGGAGGTCCTTTTCGATTGAGATATCGGGCTGCGCTCATTGAAAATAGAGAAAAGTTCACCACCTTTGATATCACAGAACAATCCAAGTGAGTCCAAACCAACGGACTTCATACCTAATTCAATCTAGATGGATACAAGGTCTGATCAAAAAATAAATCGTCAGAAGTGTTTTCAGAAATCTGGAACGTGCGTTTTGATATAACCAATAGCTCTTATTTCAATTTTTATTTTATCTCCTCAATCGCAGTAAAACGTTTTCCTTTCATCGGTGTCTTCAATTTTGGAAAGAGGAAACAGTCAGCCGGTCCATATATGACCTTTCTGAGGTAACTTGGGTTGTCGTTGATGATGTCCAATATTTCCAAGCGACATTGCTTTTGCTCAAAAATTACCACTTTTAGAACAATCTCCGATGTCGCACGTTTCATGCTTAAAACATCTGTAAAATTTTTTTGGAATGAGCCGAACAAAATGAAATTTTATCAGCAACCTCTCTGTTAGTGATTCGATTATCCAAAATCATTTTTATACCCTCCACCATAGGATGGGGGGTATATTAACTTTGTCATTCCGTTTGTAACACATCGAAATATTGCTCTAAGACCCCATAAAATCTATTTATTCAAGGTCGTGGTGATATTCTGAGTTGACGTTGCTTTTGCTCAAAAATTACCACTTTTAGAACAATCTCCGATGTCGCACGTTTCATGCTTAAAACATCGGTAAAACTTTTTTGGAATGAGCCGAACAAAATGAAATTTTATCAGCAACCTCTCTATTAGTGATTCGATTATCCAAAATCATTTTTTTACCCTCCACCATATTAACTTTGTCATACCGTTTATAACACATCGAAATATTGCTCTAAGACCCCATAAAATATATATATTCAAGGTCGTGGTGATATTCTCAGTTGATCTAAGCATGTCCGTCCATCCGTCCGTCTGTTGAAATTACACTAACTTCCGAACGAAACAAGCTATCGACTTGAAACTTAACACAAGTAGTTGTTATTGATGTAGGTCGGATGGTATTGCAAATGGGCCATATCGGTCCACTTTTACGTATAGCCCCCATATAAACGGACCCTCAGATTTGACTTGCGGAGCCTCTAACAGAAGCATAATTCATCCGATCCAGCTGAAATTTGGTACATGGTGTTGGGATATAGTCTCTAACAACCATGCAAAAGTTGGTCCACGTCAGTCCATAATTATATATAGCCCCCGTATAAACCGAAAGCCAGATTTGACTTGCGGAGCCTCTAAGAGAAGTACATTTCATCCAATTCGGCTGAAATTTGGTACAGGGTATTAGTATATGGTCTCTAATAATTGTACACAAATTGGTCTACATCGATCCAAAATTATATATGTAGCCCCCATATAAACCGATCCCCAGATTTGGCTTTCGGGCCTCTAAGAGAAGCAAATTTCGTCCGATCCGGCTGAAATTTGGTACATAGTGTTAGTATATGGTCTCTAACAATAATTCACAATGTGGTCCACATTTCATCTGATCCGGCTGAAATTTGGTACAGGGTGTTGGTATATGGTCTCTAACAACCACGCAAAAATTGGTCCACATCGGTCCAAAATTATATATAGCCCCCATATTAACCGATCCCCTGGTTTGGCCTCCGGAGCCTTTAAGAGAAGCAAATTTCATCCGATCCGGTTGAAATTTGGTACGTGGTGTTAGTATATTGTCTCTAGGAATTGGTCTATATCGGTCTATAATTATATATAGGCCCCATATAAACCGATCCCCAGATTTGACCTCCGGAGCCTCTTGGAAGAGATAAATTAATCTGATTTAGTTGAAATTTGGTACGTGGTGTTAATATATGGCCTCAAACATCCATGCAAAAGTTGGTCGAAAGCGGTCCATAATTATATATAGCCACATATAAACCGATCCCCAAATTTGACTTCAGGTGCCTTTTGGAGAAGCAAAATTCATCCGATGTGCAGGCATTGGTCCATATCAGTCCATAATTATATATAGCCCGCATATAAATCGATCCCGAGATTTGGTTTTGCAGTCTCTTGGAGGAGCAAATTTCAACCGAGTCAGTTGAAATTTTGTACATTGTGCTAGTATATGGCCGTTATCAACCATGCCAAACTAGAGCCATGTCGGTCTATAGTTATATATAGCACTCAGATAAATCGATCCCCAATCACACACAAAGTGGTCCATATCGGTTCATAATTGTATATTGCACCCATATTAAGCGACCGCCATATTTCAATTCTGGCTCCCTACGTACCGTGCAAAAGAGGCAGAAACTAATGAAGGCGCTTGATCTTCTAAAAACTCTACTGTGGAACAGAGTATTATAAGTTAGTGCATATGTTTGCAATACCCACAAGGAGACGAGATAGACACATGGTGCCTTTGGCAATAATGCTCAGGGTGGGTCCCTGAGTTGATTTAGCCATGTCCGTCTGTCTGTGAACACATTTTTGTGATCATAGTCTAGGTCGCAGTTTAAGCCCAATCGCCTTCAAATTTGGCACATGTTCCTGTTTTGGGTCAGAATAGAACCCTATTGATTTTGGCAGAAATCGCTTCAGATTTAGATATAGCTCCCATATATATCTTTCGCCCGATATGCACTAATATGGACCCAGAGTTTTATACCGATTTGCTTGAAATTTTGTACAAACATAACACTTAGTCGTATAGTCAAGTGTGCAAAATTTGATTGAAATCGGTTCAGATTTAGATATAGCTCCCATATATATTTTTCGCCCGATATGGACTTATATGGCCCCAGAAGCCAGATTTTTGGCCGAATTTAGTTGAAATTTTGCACTAGGAGTACAATTAGTAGTATAGTCATGTGTGCGAAATTTGATTGAAATCGGTTCAGATTTAGATATAGCTCCCATATATATCTTTCGCCCGTTATGGACTAATATGGTCCTACAAGCCAGAGTTTTGGCCCAATTTGGTTGAAATTTTGTACAGGTAGTAGATTTAGCATTGTAGCTATGCGTGCCAAATTTGGTTGAAATCGATTCAGATTTAGATATAGCTCCCATATATATTTTTCGCCCGATATGGTCTTATATGGCCCCAGAAGCCAGAGTTTTGGCCCAATTTGCTGATTTCGACAAAAATGGTCAAAATACCAACATTTTCCTTTTTAAATCGCCACTGCTTAGTCGAAAAGTTGTAAAAATGACTCTAATTTTCCTAAACTTCTAATGCATATATATCGAGCGATAAATCATAAATAAACTTTTGCGAAGTTTCCTTAAAATAGCTTCAGATTTAAATGTTTCCCATATTTTTTTTTTTTACTAACATTGTTTTCCACCCTAGTGCATTAGCCGACTTAAATTTTGAGTCTATAGATTTTGTAGAAGTCTATCAAATTCTGTCCACATCGAGTGATATTTAAATGTATGTATTTGAGACAAACCTTTATATATATAGCCCCCAAACCATTTGACGGATGTGATATGGTATCGAAAATTTATATCTACAAAGTGGTGCAGGGTATAATATAGTCGGCCCGCCCGACTTTAGACTTTCCTTACTTGTTTTTTACTAACATAGTGTACCATCCCAGGGCATTAGCCGACTTAAATTTTAAGTCTATAGATTATAAATTTTGTTCAGATGGAGTCAGATTTAAATGTATGTACTTGGGACAAAAACAAACCCAGGAAACTGTCCACTTTTAAAGTATCCAAGCTTGAGAGGTTTCACTCTATATCCATCGGAATCGGTAACGTGTCACCAAAATGTTCTTCTATGAATTTGGACAAATGGTCCACTGGTGGTAATTTCGGTCCTATTTGGGAAAAGTTTTAGTTCAAAATAAAATTGACACAGTTAGTTCAAAATAAAATGACCCCAATTGAACTTGTGTCTTGGCCACAGCAGACTCCCCAAACGCCACAGTAAATATTTCAGATGTTCTTGTGCATTTAATTTTATATTTTTATTTATATTTATAAAGTCGTAACCATAACGTTTTCAGATCATGAACGCTGGTTGTTGTTTTGACAACGCATGGTGTCATTTTATCGTTGTCAGATTGACACCGCCTGTTCTCAGTTTGACACCACATGTATGTTAATTCACTTTCATGAACGAATCGTTTTGAAATGAGCACGCCGTGCATGAGTTTTTCTATAAGTGTAGTTTTATTAGTTTGCTCCATCTCATTTAAGCCATTTTCTCTCTTCTTAGTTTCTACCGCATCTTCATCACCCATCTCATTTAAGCTATTTCTCTCTTTTTAGTTTCTATCTCATCTTCATTGCGAAGTAATATAATTTTTATTACCGGTAAATTAATCATAAACTGATGATGTTGAAATATCAGCATATACCAGCAATGCCTAGCTTACTTCTTTTACCGGATTACTAACAGTATTGAGAGTTTCGAAACCAGTTAAACAAACCACCTTAGCCGAAGCTACATCAACAGAAGGAATGCCAGTTTGAATGTCTAATTTAGTAATTGGGCGCACGATCACTTTTTCAAATTACTCCAAAGTGCAGAAACGTGTTAGCGTGTCATAACTTTTAGAAAAATATCTTAATTAGATTGAAATATTGTCGGTTTGATTTAAGCCAACCAAAGGAGACCATTACTCGGCTGAAGTAAATTAAACATGGTATTCGTAATAAACTCCATAGGCTTCGTGACGAATGACGACTTTCTAACCTTGTATGGTCCCCAAGAACATAGGTAAAAAAGCCTATACTTGTGATACAGCATCATAGGCAGAAAGATGGCCTAGAAGGTCCATAGCGAATGATCACATCATCAATCACATCATCTAAGAGGCCATGCGAGAATTTGTAAATATTATTTCATGTATGTTCTAATCACAGCTCCAATACATTGTCCGTCCCGCGGCTGTTGATCGGGAAGACATTAATGCAAATTATAGTGTTCACACCTCTTCTCTACGTGTTCTCTCATCGGCAACTAACGTCAAAGTACGCTTCATTTAGTCTGTGTTTTTATTCAGTGGACATTTCACTAGAATTCAATAAATAAGAGAATAAGTAGAAAAAACAGCACATATAGCAACAACAGGTAACGACCAACAACATCACAAAACATTCACCTAAATTATCTTTTTCATGAGCTCAAATGTTTTTTTGCCATCCAACGATTCATTAAAGAAGGCCAGAGGTGTTTTCATCTCGATCCGTAGCCAAGATCGATGAAACGTTCGAAGAGAAGTGGAGGAATATCGGCATTAAGTTTAGCAAATTGTAAGTGTTTTATGCTAATGATCTCAGTTACTGGGCAGTTTGTAAACACATTCCATCGTCTCCTCCGATCTTCGATATTGCATTTTAAAATGAGACCAATTTGAAAATGACTACAAAATGGTCCAAAAGCATTCGTTGGATTGTGCCTGAGACTTGATTTGAATGTCGACATGTAACGGATGACAATTAATTGAGCTACCAAGAGTTGATGCTCCAAGTGGCAATCGTAAAGTGGTTCACTCTTTGAAATATAGCATCGTTAGCCGAGGCCTATTAGACTCGTTTTTTGAACGCTAGTATGGGAATAGGTTGTCTCATTCCCTTCTTTTTTTCTGTTACACGATTTACTTTGTCACTTAAAATATATATTAGATGAATAATAAAGAGTTTTTAGCCTTAATCACAAAAATTCTTGATTTGTGGAACATTCTAAATTAATCAAGGTGCGGCCAGATGTTGTGATTTTACATAGTATTTGGAAAAACCAAAACAAAAAAAATATATATTAAAGCTTAAGTAACTTATGCGGTTCCCAATGAATTCTAGACGTAAAATTTTGGTAAATGGATTCTAAATGCTCAATATAAAGAGGTCGCGAAATTTTACGAATATCTACAAAATTTTATTTTGAAATTTTGATCAAAATTTTGTATTTATTTTGGAAGTTTATTTAGGTCTATAAATTTCCCTTTAATTGTCAATGTGTCGAATTTTTAACCACTTCTACAAGAAGGGAGAAAATATTCACATTCACCTAAAACGAAAAATAAAAATTAAAATTTTTAAAGTCATTGATTTCATAAACATTTTTATTAAAATTTTTTTCTATAAAAATTTTGTCAAACTTTTATTTTTATAGAAAATTGAAGTACCTCTTAACTTGGTCAAAATTTCATTTCTATAGAAAATTTTGTCAAAATTTTATTACTATAGAACATTTTGTCTACATTTTATTTCTACAGAAAATTTTTTCAAAATTTTATTTCTATAGAAAATTTTGTCCAAATTTTATTTCTATAGAAAATATTGTCAAAATTTTATTTCTATAGAAAACATTGTCAAAATTTTATTTCTTTAGAAAATTGAAGTACCTCTAACTAAACGAAGCTAATCTAGTTTAGTCAAAATTTTATTTCTATATTTATTTCTATAGAAAAGTTTCGCAAATTTATTTCTATATAAAATTTATCCAAATTTTATTTCTAGAGACGATTTAGTTAAATTTTATTTGTATGGAAAATCTTGTCAAAATTTTAAATCTGTAGAAAATTTTGTTAAAATTTTATATCTATAGAAAATATTGCCAAAATTTTATTTCCATAGAAAATTTTGTCAAATTTTTATTTTTATAGAACATGTTTTTTTAAATCAATTTCTATAGAAAATTTTATCTAAATTTTATTTCTATCGAAAATTTTGTCAAAATTTTATCTCTATAGAAAATTTTGTCAACATTTGATTTCTATAGAAAATTTTGCCAAAATTTTATTTCTATAGAAAATTTTTTCAAAATTTTATTTCTATAGGAAATTTTGTCAAAATTTTATTTCTATAGAAAATGTTGTCAAAATTGTATTTCTAAAGAAAATTTTGAAAAACTTGTATTTCTATAGAAAATTTTGTCAAAATTTTATTTCTATAGAAAATTTCTTCAAAATTTTATTTCTATAGGAAATTTTGTCAAAATTTTATTTCTATAGAAAATATTGTCAAAATTGTATTTTTATAAAAATTTTGCCAAAATTTCTATAAAAAAATGTTGTCAACATTTTATTTCTATACAAAATTTGTTTAGAATTTTACTTCTATATTCTATATACAGAAAATTTTATTTTTATAGAAAAGTTTGTAAAAATTGTATTTCTATAGAAAATTTTGTCAAAATTTTATTTCTATAGAAAAATTTGTCAAAATTTTATTTCTATAGAAAATTTTGTCAAAATTTTATTTCTATAGATAATTTAGTCAAAATTTTATTTATACAGAAAATTTTGCAAAATTTTTTTCAATAGAAATTGTTGTCACAATTTTATTTCTATTGAAAATTTTGTCAAATTTGTATTTCTATAGAAAATTTTGTCAAAATTTTATTTCTATAGAAACTTCTGTCAAAATTTTATTTCTATACAAAATTTTTTTCAACATTATATTTAAATAGAAAATTTTCTCAAAATTTTATTTCTAAAGAAAATTTTGTCAAACTTTTATTTCTATAGAAAATTTTGTCAAAATTTTATTTCTGTAGAAAGTTTTGTCAAAATTGTATTTCTATAGAAAATTTTGTAAAAATTTTATTTCTATAGAAAATTTTGTAGAAATTTTATTTCTATAAAAAATTTTGTCTAAATTTTATTTCTATACAAAATGTTGTCAAAATTTTATTTCTGTAGACAATTTAGTCAAAATTTTACTTCTACAGAAAAGTTTGACAAAATTTTTTCATTTTAAATCTGTAGAAAATTTTGTTAAAATTTTATATCTATAGAAAATATTGCCAAAATTTTATTTCCATAGAAAATTTTGTCAAATTTTTATTTTTATAGAACATGTTTTTTTAAATCAATTTATATAGAAAATTTTATCTAAATTTTATTTCTATCGAAAATTTTGTCAACATTTGATTTCTATAGAAAATTTTGCCAAAATTTTATTTCTATAGAAAATTTTTTCAAAATTTTATTTCTATAGGAAATTTTGTCAAAATTTTATTTCTATAGAAAATGTCGTCAAAATTGTATTTCTAAAGAAAATTTTGAAAAACTTGTATTTCTATAGAAAATTTTGTCAAAATTTTATTTCTATAGAAAATTTCTTCAAAATTGTATTTTTATAAAAATTTTGCCAAAATTTCTATAAAAAAATGTTGTCAACATTTTATTTCTATACAAAATTTGTTTAGAATTTTACTTCTATAGAATATTTTAGTCAAAATTTATATTTTCTACAGAAAATTTTATTTTTATAGAAAAGTTTGTAAAAATTGTATTTCTATAGAAAATTTTGTCAAAATTTTATTTCTATAGAAAAATTTGTCAAAATTTTATTTCTATAGAAAATTTTGTCAAAATTTTATTTCTATAGATAATTTAGTCAAAATTTTATTTATACAGAAAATTTTGCAAAATTTTTTTCAATAGAAATTGTTGTCACAATTTTATTTCTATTGAAAATTTTGTCAAATTTGTATTTCTATAGAAAATTTTGTCAAAATTTTATTTCTATAGAAACTTCTGTCAAAATTTTATTTCTATACAAAATTTTTTTCAACATTATATTTCTATAAAAAAATTTCTCAAAATTTTATTTCTAAAGAAAATTTTGTCAAACTTTTATTTCTATAGAAAATTTTGTCAAAATTATATTTCTATAGAAAATATTTGCAGAATTTTATTTTAGATTTTTATACCCTGCTCCACACTGTGGAACAGGGTATTATAAGTTAGTGCATATGTTTGCAACACCCAGAAGGAGACGAGATAGACACATGGTGTCTTTGGCAAAAATGCTCAGGGTGGGCTCCTGAGTCGATATAGCCATGTCCGTCTGTCCGTCTGTCCGTGAACACATTTTTGTAATCAAAGTCTAGGTCGCAGTTTTAGTCCAATCGACTTCAAATTTGGCACAAGTATGTGTTTTGGCTCAGAATAGATTCCTATTGATTTTGGAAGAAATCGGTTCAGATTAAGATATAGCTCCCATATATATATATTTCGCCCGATATGGACTTATATGGCCCCAGAAGCCAGAGTGTTACCCTAATTTGCTTAAAATTTTGCACAAGAAGAACAATTAGTACTATAGTCAAGTGTGCCAAATTGTATTGAAATCGGTTCAGATTTAGATATAGCTCCCATATATATCTTTCGCCCGATATGGACTAATACTGTCCCAGAAGCCAGAGTTTTACCCCAATTTGGTTGAAATTTTGCACAGGGAGTAGAATTAGCATTGTAGCTATGTGTGCCAAATTTGGTTGAAATCGGTTCAGATTTAGATATAGCCCCCATATATAGCTTTCGCCCGATTTACACTCATATGACCACAGAGGCCAATTTTTTGCCCCGACTTAGTTGAAATTTTGTACAGGGAGTAGAATTAGCATTGTAGCTATGCGTGCCAAATTTGGTTGAAATCGGTTCAGATTTAGATATAGCTCCAATATATAGCTTTCGCCCGATTTACACTCATATGACCACAGAGGCCAAATTTTTACTCCGATTTTGTTGAAATTTTGCACAGGGAGTAGATTTAGCATTGATGCTATGCGTGCCAAATTTGGTTGAAATCGGTTCAGATTTAGATATAGCTCCCATATATATGTTTTTCTGATTTCGCCAAAAATGGTCAAAATACCAACATTTTCCTTGTAAAATCGCCACTGCTTAGTCGAAAAGTTGTAAAAATGACTCTAGTTTTCCTAAACTTCTAATACGTATATATCGAGCGATAAATCATAAATAAACTTTTTCGAAGTTTCCTTAAAATTGCTTCAGATTTAAACGTTTCCCATATTTTTTTACTAACATTGTGTTCCACCCTAGTGCATTAGCCGACTTAAATTTTGAGTCTATAGATTTTGTAGAAGTCTATCAAATTCTGTCCAGATCGAGTGATATTTTGAATGTATGTATTTGGGACAAACCTTTATATATAGCCCCCAACACATTTAACGGATGTGATATGGTATCGAAAATTTAGATGTACAAAGCGGTGCAGGGTATAATATAGTCGGCCCCGCCCGACTTTAGACTTTCCTTACTTGTTTTATTTTTAGATTTGAGACAATTTTATTTCTATAGAAAATTTTGTAGAAATTTTATTTCTATAGAAAATGTTGTCAAAATTTTATTTCTATTGAAAATTTTGTCAAAATTTTATCTCTATAGAAAATTTTGTCTTTTTATTCTTTTATTTCTATAGAAAATTTTGTCAAAATTTAATTTCTATAGACAATTTAGTCAAAATTTGATTTATACAGAAAGGTTTGACAAAATTTTATCTTTTTTCACATTTCGCAAATGTGCGCGAAATATGATTACTGTGAACCACTTAGAGGAGGTTTCAATTAGTCAGAAATGTCACCAACACAAATTGGTATTGAACCAATGACCTGTTAAATAAAAAGTGGGTGTGAGTTTGATCCTGAACGTGAATTTACACCAATTTTACTCACGTGCATTTACGAATTGACTATCCATTGAACTACTGGTACAGACCGGTTCGACGGTCCGACCCTGAAATAAAGAATAAACACCCAATGTGGCGAAGAAAAATAAAATTTATCGAAATAGGCGACGAACCCAAGTCTGAGGATACATGTTGGCCTTATTCATCTCTAGGTTAGGTTAGATACTCTCCATTGAGATACCGCAGAGTGAACGTCCCTCTTATCACTAAGGGCTGTCCGATTCCACCACTGAAAATTGTTGGTGTTTGGCCGATATTGGAGTTGAATCCAGGACCCTTTGTATGCAAAGCAATTTCTCCCTTTTAATCGCTAAGAAAGAGTTTAATCATGATCGCGAATTTGTAAAATTTTATATTATATGATATTTTCACTCACGCTCACACACGAGATTTTTGAGTTAGTACCATTCAAGAGAGTCGCTTTGAATTTTGTTCACGATTCAAGCGCAGACCTCTAGTTTCAACGCAAATATTATATATGTCAATATATTTAATTAAAGCTGCGGCTATTTATAAATGAATTAATGGAACTCGAAATCCCAATCTTAAATATTTTATTAAAATTTCGTTCTCATTTATGACGGAGAATTCCCAGATGATAGCCTGGTGAAATTGCAACAACACTATAATGTTAAAAGAAATATAGAATATCTCGTTCGCATGCTGCACAGTTGAAATGAAACCTGTTGACAGCTTTTGATGTTGCAGATACATCTGCGACTATGATTTCTCTCCATACTCGTATGTACATGCTCCACACTTCTATTTAAACTCTATGAATGACTTTAATACCCTATAATTCAAACATTTATGCGGAACCAACATTACGCCATTTGGCCAGTGTTAGATAGAGAATTTTTCGCATTCAACTTATGGTTTGTTTGTGTGGATCTATTTTTTTGGCAACGTAGGTTGTGTGGTTCTTTATACTCAAATTGCTATCAGCACACCTTATTGTGGTGGATTATTAATGTTCAGCACCTAGCGTGATTAAGATACCAGCCACTAGTTTCAATGCAAGACCAAATCTGAAGTCTCTTGCATCTTTGTCCACTTGTATTGCTATGGTTCACCGGCAAGAAGTCATATCCATTAGTGCAGATGCCGGTGCTGATGATACCACTGATAATTATGATGTTATTACGCCAAGATAGGAAGACGCAAACATAACCAGACAATATTGCGATTTGCAAAGGATAGGTTTATGGGAGAAGTTGTTGTCGTTCTACTCGTTGCTTGTATTCATAACAATTAGATTGAGTATCTAAAATAACTACAAATTTAGATTGAAGTTTTTAGCTAATTGTTGGATACAATTGCATTCTTTATTTTTATAAGTTTTTAATATACATGTGTGTTATAAAATTTTAAAATTTTACTAATTTAATTGTACCTCTACTTGCATAAAAATCTAATGGTCTCACTTTAATTTGGGTTGGATTAAAGCGATGAAAATCTGCACTGAATGAAAAAAAATTCTAGATGCGATTAACGAAGCTAGTTTTACAGACCGTCTTAAACATCAAAATGTCAAAATTCAAATAAATTATGCCAAATTGGAACATGATGGTTTATGCAGTGGTTTAGATTTAGGAAGCTAAGTTGATCTCAATTTAAATTAGATTTCTTTTATATAAAGATAAGCATTTTAGAGTCAAATCACCTCACCTTGAAGACAAACCGCCTTCATTGAAAAGTTCTTTGACTTTAGGTCAAGTAGAAAAAAAATTGTATCAGAAAAATGAGTGAATCCAAAAAACGGTGGCATCACATTCCGTCAGATAAGACAGCTTCGGAGCAGGTTCGCAATATACTTTTACGGCTATTTGTTGGTCTCCGCTTCGAGCTGTCACCGTTAAGAATTTCAAAAAGTGGCTTATAACACACAGAAGTAGACGAGATGGACATATGGTGTCGACTGTGGTGCAATGTCCGCCTTGCATACATAAGGTCGTGGGTTCGATTCCTGCTTCGACCGAACACCAAAAAGTTTTTCAGTGGTGGATTATCCCACCTCAGTAATGCTGGTGACATTTCTCATTTATCGAAATCGGGCGATACATATATATGGGAGCTATATCTTAATTTGATCCAATTTTTTCCAAATTCAAAAGCGTTCGTTCCAACAAAACGCCACATACCAAATTTCACCAAAATCGGTAAAAAATTGCCACCGGAGTTCTGCGAACAACAACAAATACATGGACGGACAAAATCTATTGCCCTATTTTCAGAAATTTGGATTTATTACCCACACTAATTGAGCGATTTAATTTTTTTTAATAATGGACTCAATTTGGCGCTGACAATGGCATACTAACTCTGTAATTTCAGAGTCAATTATAGCTCCTAACGTAAAACATTTCTGCTCAGATTGTGATAAAACTCTCATAACCATGTACCCCTTAATGTTCTTATATATGGAAATGCGGTTTTCTCCAAACCTATGCCATTGATACCCCGCAAACAATGTTTACTAATTTTGTAGGGGTGGTATAGGGTATGATATAGTCGGCCACGCCCGATTTTCTACTTTACTCACTTGTTCTAAACCAGTGATGGTCTGTATCAAACATTTTAAGGTTTGCGACTGTCGCAAAGTTGTAAACGTCGTAAACGTCACATACACGTCGTAAATGTAGAAAAAGTAGCAAACGTCGCAAACTCCAAATACTTCAGACCCTTCAGATAGGCAGCGAATGATATCCAAGATGATGATATATGCGAAGAAGTTTCAATTCTCAAGAATGTTCATAAAATTATTAACGAGTTTACAAAAACTTGAGAATATAGTTATTTCAATTGGAAACTCGAAGCCAAATTACTATAAACTACTCGATGGTGCAGTAAACGTGACGGTCGGTACTCGCTCATAGTTAACCTTTCACAAATTACTGCAGAAACTGGAAGGAAGGAAAACTACTTAAGTCTTATATAAGTGAATTGCTGTTTAGAGAAAATTTTATAAAAACATTGTTTGGCTTATTAGAACCAATTTCCATACTAATTAAAAATTTTCAAAATTGTACCTAGTCATTCGTTGATGCAGCTAAAGCTTCGACCACGAAAACCAAGAATAGTTTGAAGTTGTGAATGAGAGATATAAATATAATAGAGTTTTGAATAAACAAAATATAAAACATTTTTTGCATACCATTTATCGGGGAGCTTAACTAAGTTAAATTAAAAAATATTCACAATTTCTTTAATTCCAAAATAGGTTTTCTATACTAGGTTTACGACTTTTGCGACAAACGTATTATACCGTCGTAAACGTATGTCGCAAAAGTCACAGTTTGCGACAGGCGACATTTTTCCCTAACTTAGTGTTCGAAATTGGATATTGCTCTCTATAAAAAGGGGTCCAAAATAATTATATTGCTTTTGTGGAATGAACATCCTAATGACTCACATTTCTATAGAAAAGACCACAGCTTAAAAAGCACATGTATGTTATGAAGCCAAACAAAAAAAACAATCCTTTCAACCAACCATGGTTATTAAGATGTCTCGGTGTGATACGACCAAAACTATTAAAATAAAATTTTATTACACTCTGCGATTATATTACCATTGGCGTAAAATCCTATTATCGCAAATCATTCCAAAGATCTATAGATGCCGATCACAATACTATGACACATTTAATGTTACCAAAGTCTTGAGAAGTGCACATTTTTGTTTGTTTTGAAATGCTTGTTACAGGACTACACTAGGACTCTCTTTTTTGTAACTTTATTGGGTAAAGAAAATAAACTCTTTTATGAAACCATTAAATTTCTTTAGAAGCTAGCAATAGCACAAAAAACTCAAGCGTTTCACTTTTGATTTTGTAATGTAATTGTGGTGACGATGATTTCTAAGAATAACAAGAGAAGCCAGAAATGGTGAACATTTTAGCGGGATATTACATTTTCTTGAACCTCACACCAATGGAATTACGTGTAACAGTTGGAGATTTTACTACCCAGCAAAACAAATCCTCGCCAAAAAAATGGTGAAAATCTTCTTTTAGGATAAAAAATTTTGTAATATTTTGTCAAATAAATAATTTGTATATGTTTTTCTTTTCATTCATTCCAACGCTTGTCTAAAGTAAAACGTTTGCTCTCAAATATTTTCCAAAATTCACAATTTTTTTATACCCAAACCACAAAGTGGTCAGGGTATAATAAGTTTGATCTGCCAAAAAATGTGCCTACCAGAAATAATGATTTTAGACCCCATAAAATATATACCGATCGACTCATAATCACCTCGTGAGTCGATTTAGCGGTTGGTGTCCGTCCGTCCGTCTGTCCATGTATTTGTTGTTCACAGGATTCCGGTCGCAATTATTAACCGATTTTGAAATTTGGTACAGGGAGTTTTGTTGGGCACAAGAGCGAACGCTATTGAATTTGGAAGAAAACGGATCAAATTTAGATATAGCTCCCATAAATTTGTATCGCCCGATTTCGATAAACGTGGTTACGTTGCGCTTTTTTACAAACGGATCGTCACCAAATTTGGCAAAAAAAAATAATCTTTTTCATCGCCCTTCAAGTCTGCAAAATTTCATCTAAATCGGTTCATATTTAGATATAGCTCTCATATATATGTATCGCCCGATTTTCCCAAATTTGGCCACAAAACCCTTATTTATCAACCGATCTTACTCAAAGTTGGCTAAATGTAATCTTCTATAGCACTAACTATATGTGCAAAAAATCATCGAAATCGGTTCAGATTTAGCTGTAGCTCCCATATATATGTACGATTTTTCTAAATTTGGCAATAAAACCCTTATTTATCAACCGATCAATAGCAATAGCACTAACTGTATCAATAGCGATAGCACTAACTGTATGTGCAAAATTTCATCGCAATCGGTTCAGATTGAGATATAGCTCCCATATATATGTATAGCCCGATTTTCCCAAATTTGGCCATAGAACCCTTAGTTATTAACCGATCTTACTCAAAGTTGGCAAGATCCAGTCCTCTATAGTAATAATGGTATGTGCAAAATTTCATCGAAATCGGTTCAGATGCAGTATAGCTCCCATTATGTATCGCCAGATTTTGAAAAGTTTTGTTATTAGGGACCTTATGTTTGACCATAAGGGCCTCATTTCTTAACTGATCTTACCCAAAATTTGCACAAAATAACCTTCAGATTTACTTCAGATTTACATATAGCTTCCATATATATGCATCGCTCGATTTTCCCAAATTTGGTCATAATACTCTTATTTATTAACCAATGATACTCAAATTTCAAAATTTGATGTACTAGCCGGTCGTATTTATACGTACTTGTAGCTCTTACATAAGAATATTGCTCGATTTTTACAAATTTGGATTTATTACCCACACTAATTGAGCGATTTTCCCTTTTTTATAATGGGCTCAAAATTAGTGGCATACTAAATTCCCTATACGTAGGTTTTTATAATATTTAGCGTCTTGTAGGAACGTAGGGCCACAATGTAGGGACATTTTTACTCAACATAATTTGTAATATGAGCTATAGTCAGATTGAGACAAAGCACTCATAAACATGTACCCCTTAATTTTCTTAAATATGCAATTTCGGTTTATCTCCCAGACCTATATCAATGTTACCCCACAAATGCTTATGATTACTAATTCAGTAAGGGTGGTTTAGGGTATGATATAGTCGACCCCACCCGACTTTCTACTTTACTTACTTGTTAGAAATAATTTTGCATTTTTTCTAGAAAATTTGATCTCAAAAATTTTTCAAAATTCACAATTTTTTAGGAATTGATATTGCATTTTTTTCGACAAAAATTTAAATCATTTGTACTGTACGATTTTATTAATTTTTACTCTGCTTTTAACCTATTGTAAACAATAAAAGTTTAAATTATCCATTTAATATATGAAACAAGCGAGTTATAAAAAAAATTGATAAAAAGAACTTCCTGGCCTTCTTTGGAAGGACATTTTTTACAGTGCTTTTAAAGTTTTCCCTTTAGAGCAACATCCAAATTTGTTTGCTGGGTATATATCTGGAGGTTAAAACTAGAAGTGCCCATATGTAATAGGTACTTTTAGTTAATGTGGTATCACAATGGACTGAATAGTCTAAGTGAGCCTGAATCTTAATCGGGCTGCCACTTTAACCTAACCTAACATATATCTGGAGGTGCAAATTTTACCTGATCCGGTTGATTTGTTACGTGATTTCAGTATATGTTTTCTACTAATCATGCAAAAATTTGGCTATAATTACCCAGCAAACAAATTTGGAAGTTCTTCCAAAGGCACAACTTTAAAAGCACTTCCAGAAGATGCACTCCCAATTATGTTCTTTATTTTAACTACGCAGGAAGTTCTTTTAATTCAATTTTTTATAACTTGGTTTTTTCATACTTTTAATGGGTAATTTTAACTTTATTTGTTTCAAATTGGTTAAAAACAGTTTAAGAATTCATAAAATTATTTAAATTTTGTCGAAAAAATGCTAAAAAATTCAATTTGAAAAAATTGTGAATTTTTGAAAATATATGAGGTCAAACGTTTCAGTCAAGCGTTAGAGTACATTAAAAATTATAAAAATTATTTATTTGACAAAATATCACAGAATTTTTTAATTTACTTCTAAAACATTGAATTCGGATCACACCTAAAGAAGTGATGCAAATTCAGTGCACCGGCTGTTGAAATGGAGGACTTCCGTCCTATGAGAAGCCCATGTTAACTTCGTCGCTTCTGCGTCATTTTGCACCACTTCCCGATCCAAAAAGAACATTTTCATTACTTTTTTGGCGACGATTTTTTGCTGGGTATATATAGGAATCTCATTGAGAAACAAATTTCACCCGACCCTGTTGAAATTTGGCTCTCTAAGTGCTGTGCGAAAATTGGTTCATATAGGTTCATAAATGATTATACCCTTATGTTCCAGTTTTCGGAATCGTAAATCGCACGAATTTATTTCTTATAACTATAAAACCAAGGTTTTCTCGCACTCTAATCCACTTGTAATTTGAACTACTCATTACGAAGAACTATATTACCATGATTTGTGTTTACAAGTTTCACGGTTAAGAAATTATAGTCAAACTAAACTTTTGCTATTTGGAATCATGGGGGATAGAAAATTTTAGACAAGCAAAGTTTTTTTTGACGGTAAAGAGTTTTCTGTAGAGGCAAATAAGAAGAATTAGTGACAATCGTTGAATGTCATATCACAAATTTGGGTTTGTTTAGCTCAAAAGAAAATACATTGAATGAAAGGGGAATTTCGTTTGTCTAAAATTTCTTTCCTGAGGAAAGTATTTTTTATTGGTGTACATAAAATACGATCTGATTGAACTTACATACGTATATACCTGTTTTAAGTTTTTTTTTTAAGCGCAATGTTTAGGAAACTTTCTTAGAATTCACCATTGGCTAGACGTAGGAAAGCTTTTACATATTTCGGACCGTTATCTCTTCTTGCTGTACGAAACCAAATTCTATCGGCTTGTGAATCCAAATATCGGAGCAGGATATATATCTCCAATTATATTAAGTTTTTTTATATTAATATATTCGGCCACAGAAATTAATTAAATTTCTCATTTTTATCTTTTGCAGAACTTATACGCGTATGTTCAGGTAAGAGTAAAGAATTTTTTATTTTAATTGTATTCATGGCCAACGTACGGTCACGTATTTCCTTTGCAGTGAGGTCGATGAGTTACGTTGAAAAATATCCTTTAAACATCGATATAAATCTCGATTACCTTCTACTTGGCGATTTCATTTCTTTTAACAAAATCATCACTTACAAATCCAACAAAGTTTGCCTACCAAGAAAGCGAGAAGACCTTTTCATATACACTCACAAAAAACACATACTCTCAACACAAAAAGAACTTCATGTATATGTCTATTCCCTTCAAACATTTGCAATCACAAATGACTCGCTAACCACTCGACCTAATAAATAAGCTCGAAATAATTTATTCGATTTCAACTAACAAATTTCCCCCGGTGTTTTAGTGAAATCACATAGACCTTCGCAACTCGATGATTGAGCGATGAGTGGTAAACCACAATGACAGGGCATAGAGAAATCAATTTAAAAACATAAATTACTACAACCAGAAATCATTAAAAATTTATATTTTATTGATGCAACACGGGCAGCCACCTAACCTAACCTGACCTAGACCCCATATAAACCGATCCCCAGATTTGGCTTGCGGATCCTCAAAGAGAAGCAAATTTCATCCGATCTGACTGAAATTTGGTAAATGTGTTGGTCCACTTCGGTCCATAATTATATATAGCCCCATATAAACCGATCCCAAGATTTGGCTTGCGGAGCCTCAAAGAGAAGCAAATTTCATCCGATTCGGTTGAAACTTAGTACGTGGTGTTAGTATATGGTCTCTAACAACCATGCAGAAATAGGTCCACATCGGTCCATAATTATATATAGCCCCCATATAAACCGATCCCCAGATTTGGATTGCGGAACCTCAAAGAGAAGCAAATTTCATATATAGTCTCTAACAACCGTGCAAAACTGGGTCCACATAGGTTCATAATTATAAATAGCCCCTATATAAACCGATCCACAGATTTGGCTTACGGAGCCTCTAAGAGAAGCAAATTTCATCCGATCCGGCTGAAATTTGGAGCATGGTGTTGGTATATGGTCTCTAACAACCATGCAAAAATTAGTCCATATAAACCGATCCCCAGATTTGACCTCCGGAGCCTCTTGATTGAGCAAATTCATCCGATTCGGTTGAAATTTCATACATTTAGCTAGTGTATGGCTGTTAACAACCATGCCAAAATTGGCCCGTATCGATCTTTATTATATATATATAGCCCCAAATAAATAGATCCCCAATCACAGAAAAATCACGATTGCCACTCGAGCCAAAAATAATCCACCATTTTTTGCCATAGAAAATTTTGTCAAAATGTTATATTTCTATAGAAAATTTTGTCAAAATTTTACTTCTATAGAAAAGTTTGTCTTTAGGAAATTTTGTCAAAATATAATTTCTATACAAAATTTTGTCAAAAATTTATTTCTATAGAAAATTTTGTCAGTATTTTATTTGTGTAGAAACTTTTGTCAAAATGTTATTTCTATAGAAATTTTATAAAGCATTTCATAGTTGGAGAGGAATATTTTGCAAAATCTTCAAAAACATCAAGAGTTCTACCAATCTACCAAACAGTAAAAAATCTGCCATTTTTGGTAGACTCGTGTTCATATTGTATATAGCCCATATAAAGCGACCTTCATATTTCAGTTCTGGCCTATAATTACCACACAAAAGTTCATATCGGTTAGTAATTATTTCTTCCCTAAATATATACCCGTCAAGAACTGAATATACGTATTTAATCTACCTTTCTTTTGTCTATAATATATATCCCGCATGGACTAACTTACAATTTAGAAGATGATGTTAAGAAGTTTTAAGATGCCTTGCTATCGGCCGCAACTCAAGTAATTTAATTGTGGTCGACCGTCTTTAGTAGAAGTTTCTACGCAATCCATGGTGGAGGGTACTTAAGATTCGGCCTGGCCCAACTTACGGCCGTATATGCTTGTTTTTATTTTAGTTTAAATTATGTAGTAGTATGGGTATATAATTTATCTGAATGTACAATTTTATTTGTCAGCAAATAATGTATATATAAAGTATTTTTTTCTAGCAATTGGACTAAAGATGTTTTTTATTAAACAAGTATAGCATACTCCTAAGTTTTAAACATGCACTCGATTTTTCTCTCCACTGTATACTTGTTCTAAAAACTATTAAATGTAGTGCAAATCAGAGTATAGTACATGGGAATATAAATCTATTATATATTATTGCCAATAAATTTGAAGAGCTACGGAATGGCTCCCTGACCGACTTTAAACTTTCCTTATTTTTATACCCTTCACCACTACAGTGGTACAGGGTATAATAAGTTTGTGCATTTGTATGTAACGCCAAGAAGGAAAAGTCTGAGACCCATCGTTTAGTATACCGATCGTCTTAGAATTAAATTCTGAGTCGATTTAGCGATGTCTGTCTGTCTGTCTGTCTGTCCGTCTGTCTGTCTGTTGATGTATTTTTGTGTGCAAAGTACAGCTCGCAGTTTTAGTCCGATTGTCCTAAAATTTGGTATAGGGTCCTGTTTCGGCTCAAAGACGATCCCTATTGATTTTGGAAAAAATCGGTTCAGATTTAGATATAGCTGCCATATATATTTTTCACCGATCTGGTCATAATTGGCGTGTATATCAACCGATCTTCCTCAAATTCCGTACATCCGAATATTTTATGAGTCTCGAAAAACTTGCAAAATATCAGCCAAATCGGTTCAGATTTAGATATAGCTCCCATATATAGCTTTCGCCCGATTTACACTCATTTGCCCACAGAGGCCAATTTTTTGCTCCGATTTAGTTGAAATTTTGCACAGGGAGTATAATTAGCATTGTAGCTATGCGTGCCAAATTTGGTTGAAATCGGTTCAGATTTAGATATAGCTCCCATATATAGCTTTCGCCCGATTTACACTCATATGACCACAGAGCCCAATCTTTTACTCCGATTTAATTGAAATTTTGCACAGGGAGTAGAATAAGCATTGTAGCTATGCGTGCCAAATTTGGTTGAAATCGGTTCAGATTTAGATATAGCTCCCATATATAGCTTTCGCCCGATTTACACTCATATGACCACAGAGGCTAATTTTTTGCTCCGATTTAATTGAAATTTTGCACAGGGAGTAGAATAAGCATTGTAGCTATGGGTGCCAAATTTGGTTGAAATCGGTTCAGATTTAGATATAGCTCCCATATATAGCTTTCGCCCGATTTACACTCATATGACCACAGAGGCTAATTTTTTGCTCCGATTTAGTTGAAATTTTGCAAAGGGAATAGAATTAGCATTGTTGCTATGCGTGCCAAATTTGGTTCAGATTTAGATATAGCTCCCATATATATGTTTTTCTGATTTCGACAAAAATTGTCAAAATACCAAAATTTTCCTTGTAAAATCGCCACTGCTTAGTCGAAAAGTTGTAAAAATGACTCTAATTTTCCTAAACTTCTAATACATGTATATCGAACGATAAATCGTAAATAAACGTTTGCGAAGTTTCCTTAAAATTGCTTCAGATTTAAATGTTTCCCATATTGTTTTACTAACATTGTGTTCCACCCTAGTGCATTAGCCGACTTAAAATTTGAGTCTATAGATTTTGTAGAAGTCTATCAAATTCTGTCCAGATCGAGTGATATTTACATGTATGTATTTGGGACAAACCTTTATATATAGCCCCCAAAACATTTGACGGATGTGATATGGTATCGAAAATTTAGATCTACAAAGTGGTGCAGGGTATAATATAGTCGGCCCCGCCCGACTTTAGACTTTCCTTACTTGTTTTAGTAAAAAATTATATCTATTTTTTACGAAACTCAAAAAAAAATTAAATATCATTTAAAGTTTTCATTTTTTGGCATTTACAACCCAAACACTTTCTACTATTTTATAAACATTATATGCTTGTACTTTAAATTTATATTTAAAAAAATCAAGTCCGAACACATATTTTTTTACACCGAAACATATGAAAAACACCCTCTTCTACTCATGCAATAGACGAGCGCTTCTGCCCGTCATTTCTACTTGATTTTAGCAATTTAAACACTGTTTATGGTAAGATAACTTTTGAAGTTTGGAACGATAGAATCTATCACACACAAAAATCTCAGACCTTCCTCATTTACTAAATGCTTTTGGAGATTACCATTTAAAATTAAACACAATTTCTTGATGACTTCTATGATTAATGTTAGAGCAAAGTTTACAGGAAATCTTAAAATTCTCCGCTTCTAAAATGTGTTTAGGTGTGTGCGTGTTGACTCCCCTAATGATGTTTATGTATTAAGGTATACTTCAATGTGATTTGCCAACTCTCCCAAAATGCCTCATTTGAAAACTCTTGGCCAACTAGGTATTCATCAAATGTGCAATCATTCCATCAGTAAGCAAGCCGGTCGAATTGTTTGCCATCGCATGTACATTTTGGTCAAACTTTTAGTTACCTCAGGCTTGATTTCATCAAGAGAAATTTTGAAAATATGTCATCGTCGACTTCGCTCGAAACGCCAAGCATAGGATATGAGTGTCATTTGGCATTGTGGTTACTTTTCATTTCTTGTACTGTCATTCGGATAGGTATGCAAAATGCTTGAGCATTTGGAAGACATACGATCAAGATAATCATTGGGACTGGAAGTATACCTAACCAAAGTTAAAATTTCGTATGCATCTGGCAATCTCAGTCAATGTCTCCTTAACCCATTTGTGTTGCGAGTATTGATAAGAATCTAAATTTCACAGTCATGCATTGATGTAATTATATTTTTGAAAATATTGTACATATATTAGGAGGAAATATGAAGGAAAGGTTATTGGAGTAGCAAAGTGAAGGACTTTTGAGACTAGTGAGAACAAGTACATACTGCCGAAAGTTCGGTCAGGTAGAGTCTAAAAAAATATTTACATGATATTAAAGATTTCTTTAAAATAATGTAATTTTAATTACAATAAAGTTTATAATCTTTGCTTCAAAAAAATTTTTCCATTAAATTTAGGACACCAAGACCCCATAAGGTATATATTCTGGGTCGTGGTGAAATTCTATTCTAAAAGATGCAAATTTCATCCGATCCGGCTGAAATTTGGTACATGGTGTTAGTATATGGTCACTAACAACCACGCAAAAATTGGTCCATATCGGTCCACTTTTACGTATAGCCCCCATATAAACGGACCCCAAAATTTGGCTTCCGATTGCTCTAAAAGAAGCAAATTTCATCCGATCAGGCTGAAATTTGGAACATGGTGTTAGTATATGGTCTCTAACAACCATGTAAAAATTGGTCCATATCGGTCCACTTTTACGTATAGCCCCCATATAAACGGACCCCCAAATTTGGCTTGCGATTGCTCTAAGAGAAGCAAATTTCATCCGATCCGGCTGAAATTCGGTACATGGTGTTAGTATATGGTATCTAATAACCATGCAAAATTTGGTCTCTATCGGTCCACTTTTACGTATAGCCGCCATATAAACGGACCCCCAAATTTGGCTTGCGATTGCTCTAAGAGAAGCAAATTTCATCCGATCCGGCTGAAATTTGGTACATGGTGTTAGTATATGCACTGAAAAAACAGTGAACCCACCAGGAAGAAAAATTTCGGTTAATTTTAGAAAATTTTGAATATTTTTAGAAAATTTTAACTAAACAGTATTACAAACGCTGGCATCACGCCGATGTCATTAAAATAAGTAAATATTTTTCGACAAATTCAAGAAAATTTATTAGACATATTTAAGTTTTTTCATTTGTTAAAGAAAAATTTGTAGTTTCAAGGAAACATTTGGAGTTCAAAATTGCAAGAATGTCTTTAGTGACATACGAAGTTCATGATGAACGCATTTGTAGTAAAATTTGCAAAGTTAAAGAAATACTTAACTATTTTGTGGAAGACACGAATTTAGTTAATCTTTATGCTTCATTTGTGTATATTTTTTTCCTCGGTTTTAGTTAATTTAACTAACGTACGCAAAAAATTATTAGCGTAAAGGAAACGTTAAATTGGCTTCAGTGAAATAGAGAGTTCACTTTTTTTTGAGTGTAGTCTCTAACAACCATGCAAAAATTGGTCCACATCGGTCCATAATTGTATATAGCCCACATATAAACCGATCCCCCGATTTGGCTTGCGGAGCTTCCAAGAGAAGCAAATTTCATCCGATCCGACTGCAATTTGGTACATGGTGTTGGTATATGTTCTCTAATGACCATACAAGAATTGGTCCATATCGGTCCATAATTATATATAGCCCCCATATAAATCAATCCCCAGATTTGCTCTCCGGAGCCTCTTATAGGAGCAAAATTCATCCGATCCGGTTGAAATTTGGAACATGGTGTTAGAATGTGGTCTCTAACAAACACGCAAGAATTGGTCCATATCGGTCCATAATTATATATAGCCCCTATATAAACCGTTCCCCAGATTTGATCTCCGGAGCCTCTTGGACGAGCAAAATTCATCCGATCCGGTTGAAATTTGCAACTTGGTGTTAGTATAAGGCCGCTAATAACCATGCCAGAATTGGTCCATGTCGGTCTATAGTTATATATAGCCGATCCCCAATCACACAAAAATTGGTCCATATCGCTTCATAATCATGGTTGCGGCTCCGGGAAATAAGCCCCCAAGAAATAAGGCCCCAAAATGGGAATGAAATAATGGCCCAAACTTTGGGATTTATTTCATAAGGAAATAAAGCCTCATTTTAAATATGCAGTAAAACCCCACTACAATGAAATAAAGCCCCAAGAATTACGAAATAGGGCCCCATGGGGTATTATTTAATTTTCTAAGATTAAATTTATTCATCATTGTATAGCAACAACATCAACCATGAACTTAGTAAATATTTCACTATTTTAAATATTCATATACTATATTATATTTTATGTAAACATAAACCAGGAGGATAGGACGTAGGGGAAGAACCATTAGTTTTTGATACTTCTTTCGAAGAACGGATATACTTAACCAAGGACTTTCTACTGAAGTTACGCCGTGACAAAATTAATAGTTTGACAGAACCTACATGAACAGTTTTGTAAGCCTCTGACAACTATTATACTACATTTTAAAAAATTATTACATTAGCTGTTTTTACTATTTCAATTTTCGCCTGTGAAGTTGGTAAAAAAAATATTTTTATAGTTTTTAATATATTTTTTATTCTAAGCGTCTAAGCGTTTAGTAAAATAGTTAGTTTTAACAAAATGAAATACACCCACAAAAATAATTCGTTGGAGTTTACTTTCATCGATGAAATAGGGTACCTTTTCATAATGAAATAACACCCTCAACTTTATTATGAAACAACACCCCAGAAAAGCGAAACAATATCCAAAATATCGCTGTTTTTGTTTTCAATATAAAGATTTGGGGCTTTATTTCATTTCGGTTTTGGGGCCTTATTTCTTGGGGTCTTATTTCCCGGAGCCGTTTTTTCATACTTTTAATGGGTAATTTTAACTTTTTTGTTTCAAATAGGTTAAAAACAGAGTAAGAATTCATAAAATGGTACAAATCATTAAAATTTTGTCGAAAAACATGCTAAATCCAATCTGAAAAAATTGCGAATTTTTGAAAATATTTGAGATCAAACGTTTCCGACAAGCATTAGAATCCATTAAAAAGAATAAAAAAACTATAAAAATGATTTATTTGACAAAATATCACAGAATTTTTTAATTTACATCCAAAACATTGAATTCGGATCACACCTAAAGAAATGATGCAAATTCAGTGCAACGGCTGTTGAAATAGAGGTCTTCCGTCCTATGACAAGCCCATGTTAAATTCATCGCTTCTGCGCAAATTTTGCACCACTTCCGAATCCAAAAAGAACATTTTCATTACTTTTTTGGCGACACTTTTTTTGCTGGGGTGGTATATATTACGGTGTTGGGAAGTTTTAAGATACCTTCCCATCGGCAAGTGTTACCGCAACCCAAGTAATTCGATTGTGGATGACAGTCTTCAGTAGAAGTTTCTACGCAATCCATGGTGGAGGGTACATAAGCTTCGGCCTGGCCGAACTTACGGCCGTATATACTTGTTACTTAGATGTATCCGTTATAATTTGAATTTTTAAACTGGCATTTGTTCGTACGTGAGTACCTTTATTAATAAACCGCGAAAAGAGAATGAAAATTTGATAAGTAAGATCTGTATCCTAATTTTAATTTTATTGGTCCTAGATATAAAGCCAGATAGGTCGCTAAAAAATTTCTGTATTTCAAAGAAGCATCTTTGGTTCGGAATCAATACCAAAATCCTTAAGGGAAGTTTAAAATCGTTGGATCCAAGTATACTTTTTTTTTGAGTGTAACATATGTAATTTAGATTTCAAATGATATGAAATGCGTTATTCTTTCGAGCACACTTTGTCGAGATATTTATGATTGCTTCAAAACTCAAACAAAATTGGTTCTAATAAATCCAGACTCTGATGTAGCATCCGCATGTAGAATCTCTAAATGTAAGTTCGGGAAGATAACCATTGGCTAGAGAGAATAGCTTTCATCAAAACCACCTGAAATTCTATTCCAGTCTATTTGATTCATAGTAGTGGGTGTTTAAGATTCGGCCGGCCCGAACTTGTTAAATCTAATGGAGGAACAACTTTTTCCTATCCGGTTGAAATTTGGTACCTGATGTCAATATATGTTCCCTAATAAATATGCAAAATTTTGACCATCGTTATATAACATATTACCCACAAAAGTGCAGTTATTGAGCCTAATGGAGGAACATATCTCACCCAATCCGATGAAGCAGACAATTTTCGTACAATTCTCAAACATGGTAAGAATGGTAATAGTTTGTCGCCAATGGGGACGAATTTCGTAAATTGTAGTTAACAATCAAAAATGTAAGCTAATTTTCATTGTTTTAACATCGCATTATGGAGATCTCAAAAAATGGTATACAATTTAGTTCAGTTTTCGCACGAAATTGTTCATTTTTCCCATAAAACAGTTTACATTTTGTTCTGTGCATGCATGTAAGCATGTCCTTACAAAATCCACTACGACTGTAACCTTAACACCTTTTCGGTGAAACGAATCATTATTACTATGCACTTCCTGATAAGACTCTTCGTCGACATAAAACAAGGCATCAACAATACAACATTGTAAACCATGGATGCATTCGTAACCCAATGAACTACGAACGTCGACACCGGAGCCCTTCACATCAAGAACTCGAAGTGTTTTGCATAATGAAATGTATGTTTTATTGATAGAAATTAAACTGTCAATCGTAAATGTTTGTAATTATGACATTGCTGCTACTTTTATGACATGCTATGTCTTACATATTACAGCAGTCATATCAGCTCTCCTACTGGCTTTGGGGGGGTACCTTTATGAAGACGACGGCGATAAAATCAAACAGCAATAGTAATGGGAGTATGAATGGTGATGCACATTTTCGCCTGGATGTAGAATGTCATGCTACATTTCAAGAAAATCTGCACACGTTTATGACGATAGGCAGGGTTCTATAAGTGCGAAATCATTATAAAGAAAATAGTAATTCCTCTATAGGAATTGACTTCTCATAGAAATATGCCAAATATGGTATTTATAAATGTATTTTTATACCCTAAACCACATAGTGGTCAGGGTATAATAAGTTTGATCTGCCAAAAAATGTGCCTACCAGAAATATTGATTTTGAACCCATAAAATATATACCGATCGACTCAGAATCACCTCCTGAGTCGATCTAGCGCTTGGTGTCCGTCCGTCCGTCTGTCCATGTATTTGTTGTTCACAGGATTCCGGTCGCAATTATAAACCGCTTTTGATGAAATTCGGTAAAGGGAGTTTTTTGGGCACAAGGACGAACGCTATTGAATTTGGAAGAAATCGGATCAAATTTAGATATGGCTCCCATATATATGTATCGCCCGATTTCGACAAATGGGGTCACGTTGCACTTTTTTTCAAACGGATCATCACCAAATTTAGCAAAAGGTAACCTTTTTCATCGCCCTTCAAGTCTGCAAAATTTCATCCAAATCGGTTTAGATTTAGATATAGCTCTCATATATATGTATCGCCCGATTTTCCCAAATTTGGCCACAAAACCCTTATTTATCAACGGATCTTATTCAAAGTTCGCTAAATGTAATCTTCTATAGCACTTACTATATGTGCTAAAAATCATCGAAATCGGTTCAAATTTATATATAGTTCTCATATATAACGGGTTGGCTGATAAGTCCCCGGTCGAACAAAGAAAAACACATTTTTTTTTTGTCAAAATTCGTTTTTATTATTCAACATAGTTTCCTTCAAGAGCGATACAACGATTATAACGACCTTCCAATTTTTTGATACCATTTTGGTAGTACTCCTTAGGTTGTGCCTCAAAATAGGCCTCAGTTTCAGCGATCACCTCTTCATTGCAGCCAAATTTTTTCCCTACGAGCATCCTTTTGAGGTCTGAGAACAAGAAAAAGTCGCTGGGGCCAGATCTGGAGAATACGGTGGGTGGGGAAGCAATTCGAAGCCCAATTTGTCATCGTCTCAATGACTTGTGGCACGGTGCGTTGTCTTGGTGGAACAACACTTTTTTCTTCTTCATATGGAGCCGTTTTGTCGCGATTTCGACCTTCAAACGCTCCAATAACGCCATATAATAGTCACTGTTGATGGTTTTTCCCTTCTCAAGATAATCGATAAAAATTATTCCATGCGCATCCCAAAAAACAGCGGACTTTTGAGTCTTTCCACGCTTCGGAGACGGTTCACCGGTCGCAGTCCACTCAGCCGAATGTCGATTTAACTCAGGAGTGTAGTGATGGATCCATGTTTCATCCATTGTCACATATCGACGGAAACACTCGGGTGTATTACGAGTTAACAGCTGCAAACACCACTCAAAATCATCAACACGTTATTGTTTTTGGTCAAATGTGAGCTCGCGCGGCACCCATTTTACACAGAGCTTCCGCATATCCAAATATTGATGAATGATACGACCAACACGTTACTCTGATATCTTTAAGGCCTCTGCTAGCTCGATCAACTTCACTTTACGGTCATTCAAAATCATTTTGTGGATTTTTTTGATGTTTTCGTCGGTAACCACCTCTTTCGGGCGTCCACTGTGTTGACCGTCCTCCGTGCTCATTTCACCACGCTTGAATTTTGCATACTAATCAATTATTGTTGATTTCCCTGGGGCAGAGTCCGGAAACTCATTAACAGGTTGGCTGATAAGTCCCCGGTCTGACACATAGATGGCGTCGCTAGTATTAGATGCATATTATTTTTATACCCTCCACCATAGGATGGGGGGTATATTAACTTTGTCATTCCGTTTGTAACACACCGAAATATTGATCTAAGACCCCATAAAGTATATATATTCTGGGTCGTGGTGAAATTCTGAGTCGATCTGAGCATGTCCGTCCGTCCGTCTGTTGAAATCACGTTAACTTCCGAACGAAACAAGCTATCGACTTGAAACTTGGCACAAGTAGTTATTCTTGATGTAGGTCGGATGGTATTGCAAATGGGCCATATCGGTCCACTTTTACGTATAGCTCCCATATAAACGGACCCCCAAATTTGGCTTGCGAGGACTCTAAGAGAAGCAAATTTCATCCAATCCTGCTGAAACTTGGTACATGGTGTTAGTATATGGTTTCTAACAACCATGCAAAAATTGGTCCACATCGGTCCATAATTATATATAGCCCCCATATAAACCGATCCCCCGATTTGGCTTGCAGAGCCTCTAAGAGAAACAAATTTCATCCGATTCGGCTGAAATTTTGTACATGATGTTAGTATATGGTCTCTAATGACCATGCAAAAATTGGTCTATATCGGTCCATAATTATATATAGCCCCCCTATAAACCGATCACCAGATTTGACCTCCGGAGCCTCTTGAAAGGCCTAAATTCATCTGAGTCAGTTTGGTACGTGATGTTAATATATGGCCTCAAATACCTATGCAAAAATTAGTCGATATCGCTCCATAATTATATATAGGCCCCATATAAACCGATCCCCAGATTTGACCTCCGGAGCAGCTTGGAAGAGCAAAATTCTTCCCATTCGGTTGAAATTTGGTACGTGATGTTAGTATATAGTATCCAACAGCCATGCAGGAATTGGTTCCTATCAGTCCATAATTATATATAGCTCCCATATAAACCGATAGCCAGATTTGACCTCCGGTGCCTTTTGGAGAAGCAAAATTCATCCGATCTGGTTGAAATGTGGTACGTGGTGGTAGTATATAATATTTAACAATCATGCCAAAAGTGGTCCATATCAGTTCATAATCATTTCACCATATAAACCGATGCCGAGATTTGGTTTTGGAGCCTCTTGGAGGAGCAAATTTCATCCGAGTGAGTTGAAATTTGTGGATGACAGTCTTTCGTAGAAGTTTCTACGCAATCCATGGTGGAGAGTACATAAGATACATAATCCTGGCCGAACTTACGGCCGTATATACTTGTTATATAGTACCAACCTTCAAATGATACGTGTCAAAATTTGACGTATGTCAGTCAACTAGTTTGTGAGATAGAGCGTCTTTTGTGAAGCAACTTTTGTCATTGTGAAAAAATGGAAAAAAAAGGAATTTCGTGTTTTGATAAAATACTGTTTTCTGAAGGGAAAAATACGGTGGAAGCAAAAACTTGGCTTGATAATGAGTTTTCGGACTCTGCCCCAGGGAAATCAACAATAATTGATTGGTATGCAAAATTCAAGCGTGGTGAAATGGGCACGGAGGACGGTGAACGCAGTGGACGCCCAAAAGAGGTGGTTACCGACGAAAACATCAAAAAAATCCACAAAATGATTTTGAATGACCGTAAACTGAAGTTGATCGAGTAGGAGAGGCCTTAGAGATATCAAAGGAACGTGTTGGTCATATCATTCATCATTATTTGGATATGCGGAAGCTCTGTGCAAAATGGATGCCGCGCGAGCTCACATTTGACCAAAAACAACAACGTGTTGATGATTCTGAGCGGTGTTTGCAGCTGTTAACTCGTAATATACCCGAGTTTTTCCGTCGATATGTGACAATAGATGAAGCATGGCTCCATCACTACACTCTTGAGTGGACAGCGACCGGTGAACCGTCTCCGAAGTGTAGAAAGACTCAAAAGTCCGCTGGCAATGTAATGGCCTCTGTTTTTTTGGGATGCGCATGGAATAATTTTTATCGATTATCTTGAGAAGGGAAAAACCATCAACAGTGACTATTATATGGCGTTATATGAAGGCCCCATATGAAGAAGAAAAAAGTGTTGTTCCACCAAGACAACGCACCGTGCCACAAGTCATTGAGACGATGACAAATTGGGCTTCGAATTGCTTCCCCACCCACCGTATTCTCCAGATCTGGCACCCAGCGAATTTTTCTTGTTCTCAGACCTCAAAAGGATGCTCTCAGGGAAAAAACTTGGCTGCTGCGAAGAGTTGATCGCCGAAACTGAGGCCTATTTTGAGGCAAAACCTAAGGAGCACTACCAAAATGGTATCAAAAAATTGGAAGGTCGTTATAATCGTTGTATCGCTCTTGAAGGGAACTATGTTGAATAATAAAAACGAATTTTGACAAAAAAATGTGTTTTTCTTTGTTAGGTCGGGGACTTATCAGCCAACCTTTTACAAACGGAATGACAAAGTTCATATATGTTATCCCCTGTCCTATGGTGGAGGGTATAATAAGTTCCCATCCACTTTTGCATAATACATTAAAACCAAATGTTTTAGCATTTAGCCCATAGTCCTTTATTTCTCGAGGACTAGTACCAGAAGACTAGTACCAGTCCTGTAATGGGTCCATTAGTGGCAATTTGAACTAATTTCCCGTACGGATTTGTCACGTTGCTCTAAGAAGCACTGATATTTATTATCTTTGCTGTATCAAAGGCAGCGACGAATTATGTTTAAAAAACAATAAACTAACAAATTACGATATACAAAAACTTTCAATATTTAGTATTAGCCAAGCACATTATGTTCATCAGATTCCAAATTGATGTAGTAAACTTTTTAAACACTATAACATTTTTCCTTTTATTCTATGTAATTAAGATATAATAATGAAAATAGCACATATTGTAGTTTATCAAAACACTCCCATATAAACACATCAAACGAAACGAAAGGCTTATGAAGTTTCACCACCATCTGATTCTTTGGTCTCTTCCCACTTCTCACCATGGTACACACACATATATATATACCACGCATAGGAATTCCTTTTAATACCATTGGTGCTGTTGTTGTTGAAGCAGAAAAAAGAGCACGTATGTTATTGATGTTTCGTAGTGTTACATTCGTTTCGGATTTTATGAGTTATTGTGAAGAAGGCAAACATCAAAATTAATGATTCGTTATGACTTAACCCTCTCCCCATCATCAGCAACAGCGAATACCCTCGTCATTATGGACAGAACACTCCCTGAGAACATACATATGTATTTTCTGGTAGTGTTAAAGCAAACGGTTAGCTTTGGATTAATTTGATTCAAGTTGTTCCTTTTGATGAGAAACAACAACGCATAACATAGGACATGACGGTGTAAGGTGTTATTAAAACCCCTAAATATGTAAATAAACTATTAATCAAAAATTTTCATTAAAACACCTTCTGTTTATGGATTCGTTTCACTTGTAACGACCATCAAATCAAAATTGACGCCGCCATGGTAAGAAAAATAATCTCATCAGCGCCAGTGTAGAATAAACACTGCAGAAACAATAATGCATATGCCACAGGTGAGAAATTTTGATAATAAATATTATCGAACAAATTATTTCCCCCAAAAAACCCCTTGTTTTTGTAGCATATTTTTTATATATTTTATATATTGGTTACATACTGGTTTATACCACGAAAAGGATTGAAAAGGACAGGAACATGCAAGTGAAACTATGTCGCATAACACTAGTTTACAAACAAGTAAGGAAAGTCTAAAGTCGGGCGGGGCCGACTATATTATACCCTGCACCACTTTGTAGATCTAAATTTTCGATACCATATCACATCCGTCAAATGTTTTGGGGGCTATATATAAAGGTTTGTCCCAAATACATACATTTAAATATCACTCGATCTGGACAGAATTTGATAGACTTCAATAAAATATATAGACTCAAAATTTAAGTCGGCTAATGCACTAGGGTGGAACACAATGTTAGTAAAACAATATGGGAAACATTTAAATCTGAAGCAATTTTAAGGAAACTTCGCAAAAGTTTATTTACGATTTATCGTTCGATATACATGTATTAGAAGTTTAGGAAAACTAGAGTCATTTTTACAACTTTTCGACTAAGCAGTGGCGATTTTACAAGGAAAATTTTGGTATTTTGACAATTTTTGTCGAAATCAGAAAAACATATATATGGGAGCTATATCTAAATACGAACCAAATTTGGCACGCATAGCAACAATGCTAATTCTATTCCCTGTGCAAAATTTTAACTAAATCGGAGCAAAAAATTTGCCTCTGTGGTCATATGAGTGTAAATCGGGCGAAAGCTATATATGGGAGCTATATCTAAATCTGAACCGATTTCAACCAAATTTGGCACCCATAGCTACAATGCTTATTCTACTCCCTGTGTAAAATTTCAATTAAATCGGAGCAAAAAATTAGCCTCTGTGGTCATATGAGTGTAAATCGGGCGAAAGCTATATATGGGAGCTATATCTAAATCTGAACCGATTTCAACCAAATTTGGCACGCATAGCTACAATGCTTATTCTACTCCCTGTGCAAAATTTCAATTAAATCGGAGTAAAAGATTGGGCTCTGTGGTAATATGAGTGTAAATCGGGCGAAAGCTATATACGGGAGCTATATCTAAATCTGAACCGATTTCAACCAAATTTGGCATGCATAGCTACAATGCTTATTTTACTCCCTGTGCAAAATTTCAATTAAATCGGAGTAAAAGATTGGCCTCTGTGGTCACATAAGTGTAAATCGGGCGAAAGCTATATATGGAAGCTATATCTAAATCTGAACCGATTTGGATGATATTTTGCAAGTTTTTCGAGACTCATAAAATATTCGGATGTACGGAATTTGAGGAAGATCGGTTGATATACCCGCCAATTATGGCCAGATCGGTGAAAAATATATATGGCAGCTATAGCTAAATCTGAACCGATTTTTTCCAAAATCAATAGGGATCGTCTTTGAGTCGAAACAGGACCCTATACCAAATTTTAGGACAATCGGACTAAAACTGCGAGCTGTACGTTGCACACAAAAATACATCAACAGACAGACAGACAGACAGACAGACAGACAGACAGACAGACGGACATCGCTAAATCGACTCAGAATTTAATTCTACGACGATCGGTATACTAAACGATGGGTCTCAGACTTTTCCTTCTTGGCGTTACATACAAATGCACAAACTTATTATACCCTGTACCACAGTAGTGGTGAAGGGTATAAAAAAACATGTACACTTGATGCAAGTCAACTTTTCTTATGTAGTTTGAGCTGCTGAGTTCGAAAAAAAATTTTTAAAATTTTTTATGGAACAGTTTTTGAGCAGCTTAAATACATAAGAAAAGTTGATTTTCATCAAGTGTACATTTTGGGTGAAACTAGTGTAATTTGCGTTTCTTTGTATTAACAGGTTGTTGATTTGCACTGGTATCAAGCTCAATAATATGCGAATAAAACTAATGTAATATCAAACGAATCAATGGACTTGTGATAAAACAATATACACACAAATTTGTTTCTGATTCAGTCACGAAATTAATTGATCCAATTAATTTTTGAATTGAAATCTCTTCAATCACAGAAATGATAGTATCACAAAAATACATGAACAGACAGACATCGCTAAATCGACTCAGGGGCCGGCCCTAAACAATATAGCCAAAGACACCAAGTGTTTATCTCGTCTCCTTTTGGGTGTTACAAACATATGTACTAACTTATTATACCCTGTTCCATAATATGGCTCAGGTTATAAAAATATTGGATCAATAATTATATGAAAATTCTTTGATTGAACTAAAAACAAGTATATACGGCCAGGCCGAATCTTATGTACCCCCCACCATGGATTGCGTAGAAACTTCTATTAAAGACGGTCATCCACAGTCGAATTACTTGGGTTGTAGTTATATTTGCCGATGGAAAGATATCTTAAAACTCCTTCTAAATTGGAAGTTTGTAAATACGGGCTATATATTAGGTAAAAAAGGCAGATTAAGAACCTATATAATTCAGTTCTTGGCCGGTATAAATTTTTAAGCGGTAAAAGAAAGACAGAAGTGAAATATGGGGGTCGATTTAACAGGTTGGCTGATAAGTCCCCGGTCTGACACATAGATGGCGTCGCTAGTATTAAATGCATATTATTTTTATATAGTACCAACCTTCAAATGATTCGTGTCAAAATTTGACGTCTACAAGTCAATTAGTTTGTGAGATAGAGCGTCTTTTGTGAAGCAACTTTTATTATTGTGAAAAAATGGAAAAAAGCAATTTCGCGTTTTGATAAAATACTGTTTTCTGAAGGGGAAAAATACGGTGGAAGCAAAAACTTGGATTGATAATGAGTTGAGATTGGTATGCAAAATTCAAGCGTGGTGAAATGAGCACGGAGGACGGTGAACGCAGTGGACGCCCGAAAGAGGTGGTTACCGACGAAAACATCACAAAAATCCACAAAATGATTTTGAATGACCGTGAAATGAAGTTGATCGAGATAGCAGAGGCCTTAAAGATATAAAAGGAACGTGTTGGTCATATTATTCATCAATATTTGGATATGCGGAAGCTCTGTGCAAAATGGGTGCCGCGCGAGCTCACATTTGACCAAAAACAACAACGTGTTGATAATTCTGAGCGGTGTTTGCAGCTGTTAACTCGTAATACACCCGAGTTTTTCCGTCGATATGTGACAATGGATGAAACATGGCTCCATCACTACACTCCTGAGTCCAATCGAAAGTCGGCTGAGTTAACAGCGACCGGTGAACCTTCTCCGAAGCGTGGAAAGACTCAAAAGTCCGCTGGCAAAGTAATGGCCTCTGTTTTTTGGGATGCGCATGGAACAATTTTTATCGATTATCTTGAGAAGGGAAAAACCATCAACAGTGACTATTATATGGCGTTATTGGAGCGTTTGAAGGTCGAAATCGCGGCAAAACGGCCCCATATGAAGAAGAAAAAAGTGTTGTTCCACCAAGACAACGTACCGTGACACAAGTCATTGAGATCGATGACAAAAATTCACGAATTTGGATTCGAATTGCTTCCCAACCCACCGTATTCTCCAGTTCTGGCCCCCAGCGACTTTTTCTTGTTCTCAAACCTCAAAAGGATGCTCGCAGGGAAAAAATTTGACTGCAATGAAGAGGCGATCGCCGAAACTGAGGCCTATTTTGAAGCAACACCGAAGGAGTACTACGAAAATGGTATTAAAAAATTGGAAGGTCGTTATAATCGTTGTATCGCTCTCGAAGGGAACTATGTTGAATAGCAAAACGAATTTTGACAAAAAATGTGTTTTTCTTTGTTAAACCGGGGACTTATCAGCCAACCTGTTACAATTATGAACCTATATATTTTGTGTGATTAGTACCAAATTTTAGCAAGATCAAATGAAATTTGCTTATTCAGGAAGAAGTAAACTCTGGGGATCGGTTTATCTGGACGCTATATATAACTATGGACTACTTTTGGAATGGTTGTTAGCAACAATATACTAATACAACGTACCAAGTTTCAGCCGAATCATATGAAATTTGCGCCTCTAAGAAATTCCATGAGGCTCCCGAGGTCAAATCTGGGGATCGGTTAATATGCGGCTATATATAATTATAGACCGCGGCTATATATAATTACACACAAAGAAAATTTCATTCAAATTGAGCCAACGAAAATTTTTCATTGATATAACGAAACATTTTCATTGAGACAATGAAAATGTTCGTTAATTGTACTAAAAGTTTCGTTGACTAACAGAAAATTCGTTATAATAACGAAAAATTTCGTTATATCAATGAATTTGTTTCATTGGCTCAATTTTAATGACACATTTCATTAATATAACGAAACTTTTTCTACCACTGTATGAACCAATTTTTGCGTGGTTTCTAGAGACCAAATACTAATATAACGTACAAAATGTTAACTGAATCGAACGAAATGTATTCCTCCAAGGGGCTCCGGAGGTCAAATCTAGGGATCGGTTTATATGGGGGCTATATATGATTATGGACCGATATGGATAAATTTTTCTATGGTAGTTAGTTGCCATATACTTACGCAACATAGAAAATTTCTACTGAATCGGATGAAATTTGATCCTCCCAGAGGCTCCGAAACCAAATCGGAGAATCGGTTCATATTGCCGCTATATATAATTATGGACCGATATGGACCAATTTTTTGCATGGTTGTAAGAGACCATATACTAATATAATGTACAAAATTTTAACCGAATCGGACGAAATTTGCTCCTCAAAGAGGCTCCGGAGGTCAGATCTGTCGACCGGTTTATATGGGGGTTATATATGGACCGATTTGGACCAATTTTTGCATGGTTGTTAGATACCATATACTTACACCATGTACCAAATTTCAACCGGATCGGATGAGTTTTGCTTCTCTTAGAGGCTCCGCAAGCCAATTCTGGGGATCGGTTTATATGGGGCCTATATATAATTATGGACCGATGTGAACCAATTTTTGCATGGTTGTTAGATACCATATACACCATGTACCAAATTTCAACCGGATCGGATGAATTTTGCTCCTCCAGGAAGCTCCGCAAGCCAAATCTGAGCGTCGGTTTATATGGGGGCTATACATAAAAGTGGTCCGATATGGCTCATTTGCAATACAATCCGACCTACATCAATAACAACTACTTGTACCAAGTTTCAAGTCGGACATAGCTAAATCGACTCAGAATTTCAGCACGACCCAGAATATATATACTCTATGGGGTCTTGGACCAATATTTCTATGTGATACAAACGGAATGACAACGTTAATAAACCCTACCCTATGGTGGAGGGTATAACAATTATTTATAGAAATAAAATTTTAACATATTTTTTAAATAAAATTTTAATAAAATATTCTATAGAAATTAAATTTTGACAAAATTTTCTATAGAAATAAAATTTTGTCAATATGTTCCATAGAAATAAAATTTTAACTAAATTTTCTATAGAAATTAAATTTTGACAAAATTGTCTGAAGTAATATAATTTTGACAAAATTTTATATAGAAATAAAATTTTAACAAAATTTTCTATAGAAATAAAATTTTAACAAAATTTTCTATAGAAATAAAATTTTGACAATATTTTCCATGGAAATAAAATTTTCACAAAATTTTAAATAAATATAAAATTTTTACAACATTTTCGATAGAAATAAAATGTTTACAAATGTTTGTATACCCTCCACCATAGGATGAGGGTATATTAACTTTGTCATTCCGTTTGTAACACATCGAGATATTGTTCTTAAACACCGTAATGTATATATTCTGGGGCGTGGTGAAATTCTGAGTCGACCTACACAGAAAAAAATTTCCGTAGTTAAACTAACGCTAAATTTAACTTATTTTTATTGGAAAAAAATTATTTGCTTGTAGTTAAATTTTATTATTTTTATCGAAATTTTCCACAGCTTAATGAAATCTTACTTTTTTTAAGTATGTCTCAAAAATTTTATGAACTAAAAGTGAGTATAAATAAAGTTCAATGACCGTACAAAAAAGTACAACAGGGAATTAAAATTTCCTGGTTTTAACAACGCTTTGTGGAAATCTCAAAATGTGGAGTAAAATTTAGTTCAATTTTCGTGCGTGGTAGTTCATTCTTCCTATAAAACAGTTCACTTGTTTTTCGGTGTAGCCATGTCCATCCGTCCCTCTGTTGAAATCACACTAACTTTCGAATGAAACAAACTAGCGGCTCGAAACAACATTAATAATAACTGCTAATACAGTTTTTTTTTTAATGTTGGTAGGATAGTATTGCAACTGGGCCACATCAAACCCTTGTAGCTATAGCCCCCATAAAAACCGAACCCAAGATTTGATTTCAGGAGTCTCCTGGAAGATCAAATTTTATTCGATCTATAGAAGATTTTAGCTCCATAAATCAGTATGCCGACACGTAGTCATTTTAGCACTCGAATCAATAAAAAGTACGACAGAATCAGCTGCCCTTTCTTACAGTCTCACCCAGTGTTACCGTTGGAAATTTTGAAAAAGACGCAAAAAAAGTCGCATATTCAGAAAAGGGTCGCACAAAAAAGTCGCTTACATTTGTGGAGTTTTTTTTATTACATAAACCCCGCGTACGTTAGGTGTCCATTGTGATGCCATACGTAATTAACTTCGCTTTTATTAATGTCCAGATTCCAAAAAAGTAGTTTGGATCCCCAAATTGTGATCTGGAAGTAGTGCAAAGATGGATAGTTTTGCCATTAAAAATTAAAAATTCTCGTAATTTGGAAAACCTTCTCAAAAGAACTTCCATGGAAGTGAAAAAATTAAACGGCACAGGTTCAAATCCAGGCGGGGATGAAATTTAAGTTTATTATTATTTTACTTTTTTATTGATTTTCTATTTTTTGTAAAATTTAAGTGTCCAAAACTTAAATTATCACTTAAAATGTAGGACTGCATTGGAAAAAAATCGATAGGCTATTCTGGGATGCGCTTTAAAAGAAAAGTTTGTGAGCTTGTCCAAAAGTACTGTTTCGGAAGTGGAAACAAATTGATGGGGTATTCCGGGATGCGCCCAGCAAAAAAAAATTGGAAGTTGTTTTACAAAAACTTCCAATTTTTTTTTTTGCTGGGTGAGTGCTGTCCAATTCTATGTTTAGCTCAATGACAAGGGAACTCCTTTTTATAGCGGAGTTGAAAGGGCATTCAGACTGCGGTGAGAAGCTTTGAAACAATCAGCTTCCACCGCTGAAAAACTTTGTGCTGTTTGGTCGAAACTGGGGTTGAATTTTTGACCCTTTGTATCCAAGACGGGTCATGGCACCAAGGTGGCTCCCGCGTAAGGCGCAGCGTGAATACCCATTTATAAAAATTACTTTACATTTAAGCATTTCCCTTTTGTGCGATTTTAGTCGCATGCATTAGCGTAGCTAGACAATTTTCCTAGGGGGGGCTATAGCCCCCCTAGAAAAAAATTAATAGACTGAATTTCAGTTCGATTCATGTTTTATTTTATAAAAATTAATAAAAAATCAGACTTCAATATAACTCGACAATTAATTTATAAAAAAGTAACTAAAAGTAGTTCCGCACTTTTTCCCAGCAAAAAAAAAAATTTGTGTTGTGTTTCTAAAGGCACAACTGTAAAAGCACTTCCAAAAATGTCTTCACAAAGAAGTTAATTATTTTAAGGCACAACTGTAAAAGCACTTCCAAAAATGTCTTCACAAAGAAGTTAATTATTTTTCACTACATGTATGCAATTCGCTGTCGAATATAGTACATACACTGTCTTTCTCTCAGAGCGCAAGTAGTGAAGAGAAGAGAACACTTGCTTGTCAAATACCACCAAGTACTTATCCGAAACAATATGTGTTCCGAAAAAAAGGAACAATAAAAATGTAAGTACTTGAGAAAAAGTACAACATGGATTCTCTTCACTTCACGTGGTACCACAAGTATTTCTCAGTTATGTACGAAGCAAAACTTTCCATTATTATTAATCATAGATATGTATGTATGTCACATATTTCATATATTTATGTATGTCACACACTTACCTTAACGTTTGCCGTTCTTTATAACAAACCAAAACATATATTATGGAGAGTAACTGTTTTTTTGTATTTCTGAAACTGCACGTGGTACATGGAGTACTTTATGAAGTTTTGTTCTCGCAACATACTCGACGTGATCACTCTGAGTACACTTCAATAAGAGAGAAAGAGGAATATGTGTTTGTTGGTAGTGAAGACATCAGAGTAGCAACAAGAAGTTACTCGTGGCTTTGGGTGTTCATCAAAATGTGTACCAATAGTTTTGCGACTCTCTCAAATAGATGGACTCATGTAGCAAGTACACGTGTACTCTGCATTTACAAATGGAATTGTGAAGACCTCTATTAAATACGCAGGAAGTTGTTTTGATTCAATTTTGTTATTGTAACAGTTTATTGTGATTTCATCCATTTTTATGTTATACGCTTTGGTATTCAGCTTATGGCCAGATCGGGGAACTCTGCGACGTGGTGTGTTTTTAATGGGTAATTTTTTTGTAATGGATTAAAAAAGAGTAAAAGTTTATAAAATGGTACAAATTTTTCAAATTTTGCCGCAAAAATGCTAATCCATTCTAGAAAATTTTAATATTTGAATAATTTTTGAAAATATTCGATAAACAAGCTTTATAATGAATTAAAAATCATAAAAACTTTTACTCGGGAAAATATCACAAAATTCACCTTATAGTAAAGAAATCAACTTACAATTTAGAAGACAATGTTAAGAAATAAAATCGGCAACTGCTACCACAATGCAAAGTCGTAAATAGGTTTTCAAATTCTGGGGGGGGCTAAAATTTTTCTGGGGGGGTCTAAGCCCCCTCCCCAGAGGCCTTCCTACGCTTATGGTCGCATGAGTGCGACAAATGTCGCACATTTCGCATATTTTAAAAAAGTCTCACAAAAAGTCGCATGGCGTCAAAAAAGTTGCAAAATGCGACTAAGAAGTTTACTTCTTGATTCTTCTTGACGATTTAATTCAGAAATTCTAATTTTTAGCTAATCCTTAATTGATGGTCGTGTTTAAGATATTTTCTTTTCTAATTGAGCAAAATATCGTCACATAAATAGTATCGTATCACATTATAACATTACAGTAAACACGCATTTCCAACATTTAATAATTTCGATTACACAGAAAAAAGTTAATAATTGAATCAAATACAAAAATTGTGAATTCAATTATTTTTGTATTTGATTTTCAGCTTATGACGAAAATTGTAAATCCAATTACCCAAATTGTAAGGTTGTCATAAAACTATTTTCAAATGAAGTAATATTTGCGTTGAGTATAAATGTAATTGGAATTTGTCAAAATATTCAAATGACATAGTACTCAATCCAAATACATTAGTATTTGAAGTATATAAAGTGTTTTCAATTACAGTCGTAATTGAACTGAGTACAATGTTTATAGAATTTTGTAACCTATACAATTACTATCGTAATTGTGTTTATTACGATGTTAATCAATACAATCTTTGTACTATATAATCTATATTAATTTAAGAAAATTATACAAATACATTCTAAAAAAAAATTTATGCATTTTATTATAAAAAAGAAATTCTGAAAATATGTATAATTGAAAATACTGCGAAGTACATGTTTGGTAGAAAAATACAGAATATTCATTATAAACGACGTATTTAACAGACTAACTCACAAAGAAAAAACTGTTTTTGAATTATCTGTACCACCTGCTGGAATTTCCCAAATCTTCCTCATTTATATGCGATTTGTTTAGGCATCCATCTCTTCTGTAATACAAACATCTATTCATTTCAAAGTTTCGAAAATATTTCAAAGTTTTACATGATTTTACCTTCTGTTGCTGGGAAGAAATCCTCGAAATCCCCGTTTTCGAAGTAAACATATTTTCCTCTAGGCCACATATTTTTGACAGTCGGCTTATATCCATTAAAAGAGCAATTTGACGTGTACACGAACTAATTGCAAAAACAAAATAGAAAGAATGTAATTGTATATATATTCCAAAGCTTATTCGCAAGTTTTTAAACGACCCAAGTCAGGATGTGTGTAAGTTTATACAACGAAAGAAATCATTTACATATTTTATTAAAGTTTTCGGCGAATTTTAAAAATTTTACGAACGTAGAAATATGTACTAAATATATTAAATTAACTTTCCATAGTAAAAAGTTTGTGATGTGATACTTTCGTCGTGATCCCGACTAATAGTCGAAGTCACGAGAATTTTCGTGAGTCTAAAAATTGTTGTGAACCGTTAATCGTCTTTAAAAGTTCTGTTTGCGTGAACGTACATGAGTATTTCGTGAGTGTGCTTGAGAGAGAGAAAGAATTCTACCACACGTCACAGGTTAGACTCACAATGGAAATGTTCATTTTTACGAAGAGAATTCTTTCAGTGTAGTTTCCAAACAACGCGCTTGACCAAAAAAACTGGTATTTGGATAAAGGTACTTACCTGCGATAAAAATACAATATGGTGCGCCAAAAATGTTGTAAATGTTAACATTTCGAATCGCGGTACCGATACCACGGTTTATTTGCGGTTAAATTCGACCATGTTCTTAAGAAGATTCTTAATAATAACAATAAATGACATTTTATTGTTTGTATTAATTTATTTTTCGTTACGTAGCAACGTCATAAACAGTTTTATCAGGCAATTACGCATTATACTTAAATCAATAACTTTTATACTTGGTCCAATTGAACATAGTAATTGATGTGTTGTGAATTCAATTACCAGTGAATTTTGATATTTTTGCCAGTTTTTCATTCAACCAATTATTTTCATGTTTGACTTAATAAAAATCGTATTTGATATAATTTTTTCATTCAATTATGCCAATAATTGATTTTTATTTTGATTCAGTTTTTTCTGTGTACGAAGCATGTGTAAGATGAAAACGAATAGCTGAACTAGTTTTCTTGGGAATTTCATTCCCATAGAGCGTGGGTATCAAAATCTTAGAAAAATCTCTCAAATTCTTAAAACAAAGAAACCCAAATACCTACATCCATTTATTTTCCAACCAGATGTCATAAGTCATCCAGCTACTGTAACACACTTTTAAGATTTCCAATTTCCGTATGCATTCAAGGTTAATAGGAAAATTAGCATTTGTGGGTTTAAACGAACACGAACGAATGAATGAATGAGTGAATCTACGAACATGTTTGGCTCTTTCATTATTACCAATGATAGGCAGGTATTTATGTATCAACATTTTAACAGTTTAAACCTAAGGGTCACAAACTCTTACGAGGGTTTGCCCCCCGTCCTTTATTAATACTGTGCCTATAAATCTACCTGACTTTCATATAATTTCTTTATTTTTGTATTTCATTTTGTGTTTTTTTTTTTTTAAATAAAACAACCTCTACAGATAACGTAGCTCAGAAATGAAACTGAATGAAAGCCACAAAATCTAATAAGAAAAACGTGCAGGAAAGAGAGTTACAAAGAATTAAAATAAAAAGTCATTCATAAAATATTTTTTTTTGGATTTGTAACAAGTGCTGTTGCTGCCCTCTGTAATCAGAGGGAAAGGAACCGCTCTATATTTAATCCACTCATTGTGATGCTGCCGGAGTTGCCACGTTGTTAATTGTAAGTGCAAAATATGAGAGCTGGAGCTATGAATATGGACTGTATCAAAAACCTCAATGAAGTACGACCACGGTTGCCACTTCCAAAATATTGTAGAAAATCTATAAAATATAAAAAATAATATTTTGAAAAAATTTTTTTTAAGAATGCTTTATTATTTTTTTTAGAAGTTTACTCAGTATTTACAATAAATACAATATTGTACAAATATTCCTCGAATTATAAACGTGTCGAATTTTAATTTTTTAAGGATACACCAACAAAGGAAAGATACAACTTTTACAAAAAGAAGAATTTACTCACAATAGACTTTGTTAGTATGATCTTACATGAAAATTAAAAATTTTAAAGATGTTGAATATATAGAAAATTTTATTTCTATAGAAAATTTCGTCAAAATTGTATTTCTAAAGAAAATTTGGTCTCAATTTTATTTCTATAGAAAATTTGGTCTCAATTTTATTTCTATAGAAAATTTGGTCTGAATTTTATTTCTATGGAAAATTTTGTGAAAATTTTATTTTATACAAAAGTGTTGTGAAAATTTTCTTCCTATAGAAAATTTTGCCATAATTCTACTTCTATCGAAATTTTTGTCCAAATTGTAGTTCTATGAAAACTTTTCTCAAAATTGTATTTCTATACAAAATTTTTCCAAAATTTTATTCATATAGAAAATTTTTAAAATTTTTTATTTTTATATAAAATTTTATCAAAATTTAAATTCCATAGAAAATGTTGTCAAAATTTTATTTCTATAGAATTTTTTTTATACCCACCACCATAGAATGGTGACGGGGTATAATAAGTTTGTCATTCCGTTTGTAACGCATCGAAATATCGATTTCCGACTATATAAAGTATATATATTCTTGATCAGGGAGAAATTCTAAGACGATATAAGCATGTCCGTCTGTCCGTCTGTCTGTCTGTCTGTCTGTCTGGCTGTCTGTCTGTCTGTCTGTTGTAATCACGCTACAGCATTCAATAATGGAGCTATCGTCCTGAAATTTGGCACAGAATCGTCTTTTGTCTGCGCGCAGGTCAAGTTCGAAGATGGGCTATATCGGGCCATGTTTTGGTATAGCCCCCATATAAACCGACCTCCCGATTTGGGGTCTTTCGCTTATAGAAACCGTAGTTTTCATCCAATTTGCGCGAAATTGAAAATCTAGAGGTATTTTGGGACCTTGAAGAGGTGTGCCAAAAATGGTGAGTGTCGGTCCATGGTTTGGTATAGCCCCCATATAAACCGACCTCCCGATTTGGGGTCTTTCGCTTATAGAAACCGTAGTTTTCATCCAATTTGCGCGAAATTGAAAATCTAGAGATATTTTGGGACCTTGAAGAGGTGTGCCAAAAATGGTGAGTGTCGGTCCATGTTTTGGTATAGCCCCCATATAAACCGACCTCCCGATTTGGGGTCTTTCGCTTATAGAAACCGTAGTTTTCATCCAATTTGCGCGAAATTGAAAATCTAGAGGTATTTTGGAACCTTGAAGAGGTGTGCCAAAAATGGTGAGTGTCAGTGCATGTTTTGGTATAGCCCCCATATAGACCGATCTCCCGACTTTACTTCTTTGGCTTATAGAATCCGTAGTTTTTATCCAATTTGCCTCAATTTCAAATTCTAGAACCATAAAGAGGTGTGCCAAAAATGGTGAGTAGCGGTCCATGTTTTGGTATAGTCCCCATATAAACCGATCTCCCGATTTTTCTTTTTGAGCTTATAGAATTCGTAGTTTTTATCCAATTTGCCTGAAATTTAGAACTAAGTCCAGAATCTGATATAGTCCTCATAGGTGAAATCTATAAATTTATCATCGGGAAGTGTCCTCAAGTCCTCAAGCCCTCCTGAAATTTGAAAGGAAACCCTAATAATTGGTTCATGGTGGTGGGTATTTAAGATTCGGCCCGGCCGAACTTACTGCTGTATATACTTGTTTAATATTTTATTTGTAAGCAAATTTTGTCAAAATTTTATTTTTATAGAAAGTTTTTCTCAAAACTTTATTTCTATAGAAAATTTTATATCCATAGAAAATATTTATGTAGAAAAATTTTTGTTTTTGTAGAAAATTTTGTCAATTTTTTTTCTTTTCTATAGAAAATTTTGTAAAAATTATATTTCTATAGAAAATTTTGTCAAAATTTTATTTCTATAGAAAATTTGGTCAAAATTTTATTTCTATAGAAAATTTTGTCAAAATTTTATTTCTAACGAAAATTTGGTCTCAATTTTATTTCTATAGAAATTTTCTCGAAATTTTATTTCTATGGAAAATTTTGTGAAAATTTTATTTTATAAAAAGTTTTGTGGAAATTTTCTTTCTATAGAAAATTTTGCCAAAATTCTACTTCTATCGAAAATTTTGTCCAAATTGTAGTTCTATGAAAACTTTTCTCAAAATTGTATTTCTATAGAAAATTTTTTCAATATTTTATTTTTATAAAAAATTTTGTCAAAATTTGAATTCCATAGAAAATGTTGTAAAAATTTTATTTTAATAGAAATTTTTCTCAAAACTTTATTTCTGTATATCCATAGAAAATGTTTATGTAGAAAAAATTTTGTTTTTGTAGGCAAATTTGTCAAAATTTTATTTCTATAAAAATTTTTGTAAAAATAATATTTCTATAGAAAATTTTGTCAAAATTTTATTTTTAGAGAAAATTCGTCAAAATTTTATTTCTATAGAAAATTTTGTTACAAACTTTATTTCTATAGAAATTTTTGTAAAAATTTTATTTCTAAAGAAAATTTTGCGAATTTAGCTTAGCATAGAAGACGCATTTCTCTGATACAAAGTTTTTTTCTTGTCCAAAAGTCGATAAACTTTTCAATGAAGTCGTTTTGTTCTTATAGTTAAGTGATTCAATTTAAAAATGGGTATCATAACATGAAATAATCTTTTTTTGGACGAAGGTCAACTTGACCTTAATAATTCAGAAAAATTCTTCGAAATTAATGGAATTATCTATAAATTTGTTGTCTTTTTGCATCTTGACTACAAAGCAAAAATGTGTTCAAAAATAGGACATGTTTTTAAACATTTTATTTTAAAGACGTTTTTTACTTGAAACATAGCATAATTTCTACTGGAAATCGAGTCTGAATTTTGAAATGTAAATTGCCGTTAACACGTTTTTAGGGGACGTTGATAGCAGATGAATAGAAAAGGCTGAAAAATAGAAAAATTAAAATTTGTTTCCTAGAATCAAGTACGCAAAAATCAAACTTATAAAAGGTGTTGTGTCTTAAAATTGTCCTTACTTGAAATTTGAATACGACCCTAAACATTATATGGAAAACAACAACAATACTTTGTCTGTAATTTCATTGTGTTTTTGGCGTTTTGCATTTTGAAAATAAAACTAAATATTTCAAATGAAAATGAAACCCAATTTCGTATGGACAGAGTCCAAAATAGACCAACGCGAATTCAAAGCTATAAGAGTGAGTGGCCATCGTGCGCGATTTTCCACTTTCTTCTATGGACAGAGTCCAAATTGGGCTAACGCGAATGACATATGTTATATGGTTTTATTGCAAAACTTCCTAATTTTTTAATTCAAAAACTAAATTAACCCGTAATTCAATTCTGGAGCCGATTTTCATGCTTCAGTTCATTGCGTCGGAGTTCATTTTTTTGGCACATATCCATTGTGCACTGTCACCCCACATTTGGGGCCTTGTTGTATTTGAGTGTTTGGGCTTATTGTCTTGGGTCCATTTTCATACCGCTATGAGACTCTATCGAGAGATTAGTTGGACGCTATTTCTTCATGGACGCAAAAAATTGCAACTATGGAAAACAAAAAGATCAAACTTTTATGTTCTTTGGGAATAACTTCATCTAATTTTTGGAGTCCATTTGTGTTATTAAAACAAACCCCAGTTTTTTCAACGGAAAATAAACCCCAATTTTATTTGTGGGATTGTGTAACTTCCCACAAAAAAATTTTAGTTTTGGGACCCGTATGCGTTATGAAAATAAAGGAAGGTTCAAGTGTGGTTCATTGTTGTGTTTAATGAACTGCCTGAATTTATTCTGATAATTGGTTGATAGTTTTGCTGCAAGTAGAGAGACTCTATCGAGAGATTAGTTGGACGCTATTTCTTCATGGACGCAAAAAATTGCAACTATGGAAAACAAAAAGATCAAACTTTTATGTTCTTTGGGAATAACTTCATCTAATTTTTGGAGTCCATTTGTGTTATTAAAACAAACCCCAGTTTTTTCAACGGAAAATAAACCCCAATTTTATTTGTGGGATTGTGTAACTTCCCACAAAAAAATTTTAGTTTTGGGACCCGTATGCGTTATGAAAATAAAGGAAGGTTCAAGTGTGGTTCATTGTTGTGTTTAATGAACTGCCTGAATTTATTCTGATAATTGGTTGATATTTTTGCTGCAAGTAGAGGATGCTGATGAGGAATGTGGTAATTCCGAAACGTGCGTCCATCCAACCATTTTGCAGTCTATAAGGCTTTGCCCAAATAAAATTGACAAACATTCTTTTCCTCCGTTGGTTAAGCTACACTTGTAGTTTAGTCAATGCATGGTTTTAAGCTGAAATCAAAAAAAAAAAACAACAACAGTGATTAAACCCCAAATATTTCGAATGAAAATATACCCCAATTTATTTATTTTTTTTAGATTTTGTTTCGTTTTTAAACGGGGTCTATTTTCACATTTTGCGATTTGACAATAGTGACAACAATACTCATTTTGGTTGTTCTAAATAGCATTTTATCGCATCAGATTTTTTTTTTGTGTGACCGGGGTTCTAGACTTTCTCTTATGGACAGAGTCCAAAATTTTACGTATAGCCCCCATATAAATTTGGCTTGCGGAGCCTCTAAGAGAAGCAAGTTTCATCCGATCCGGCTGAAATTTGGTACATGGTGTCAGCATATGATCTTTAACAACCATGCAAAAAGTGGTCCACATCGGTCCGTAATTATCTATAGCCCCCATATAAACCGATCCCCCGATTTGGCTTGCGGAGCCTCTAAGAGAAGCAAATTTCATCCGATCCGTCTGAAATTTTGGTACATGGTGTAAGTATATGGTCTGTAACAACTATGCAAAAATTGGTCCACATCGGTCAATAATTATATATAGCCCCCATATAAACCGATCACCAGATTTGACCTCCGGAGCCTCTTGGAAGACCAAAATTCATCTGATTCAGTTGAAATTTGGTACGTGGTGTTAATATATCGCCTCAAACACCAATGCAAAAATTGGTCCACATCGGTCTATAATTATATATAGCCTCCATATAAACCGATCCCCCGATTTGGCTTGCGAGGCCTCTAAGAGAAGCAAATTTCATCCGATCCGGCTGAAATTTGGTACATGGTGTTAGTATAATTATATATAGCCCCCATATAAACCGATCACCAGATTTGACCTCCGAAGCCTCTTGGAAGACCAAAATTCATCTGATTCAGTTGAAATTGGGTACGTGGTGTTAATATATCGCCTCAAACACCAATGCAAAAATTGGTCCACATCGGTCTATAATTATATATAGCTTCCATATAAACCGATCCCCCGATTTGGCTAGCGAGGCCTCTAAGAGAAGCAAATTTCATCCGATCTGGTTGAAATTTGGTACGTGGTTTTACTATATGATATTTAACAACCATGCCAAAAGTGGTCCATATCAGGCCATAATCATATATAGCCCCCATATAAACCGATCCCGAGATTTGGTTTTGGAGTCACTTGGAGGAGCAAATTTCATCCGAGTCAGTTGAAATTTGATACATTGTGCTAGTATATGGCCGTTAACAACCATGCCTAACTAGGTCCATATCGGTCTATAATTATATATAGCCCTCAGATAAATCGATCCCCAATCACACAAAAATTGGTCTAAATCAAGTTCATAATTCAATTCTGGCTCTCTACGTACCGTGCAAAATTTGTAGACGTAATTATTTGTGGACTTATGTTACCTATACATACGTTCTTTTGTCTAATATATACCACGTATGGACCACATATGGACTAACTCACAATTTAGAAAACGATGTTAAGAAGTTTTAAGATAACACAACACAAGTAATTCGATTGTAGATGACAGTCTTTCGTAGAAGTTTCTACGCAATCCATGGTGGAGGGTACATAATATTCTGCCTGGCCGAACTTACGGCCGTATATATGTTATCTTGAGAAGGGAAAAACCATCAACAGTGACTATTATATGGCGTTATTGGAGCGTTTGAAGGTCGAAATCGCGGCAAAACGGCCCCATATGAAGAAGAGAAAAGTGTTGTTCCACCAAGACAACGCTCCGTGCCACAAGTCATTGAGAACGATGACAAAAATTCATGAATTGGGCTTCGAATTACTTCCCTAACCACCGTATTCTCCAGATATGGCCCCAGCGACTTTTTCTTGTTCTCAGACCTCAAAAGGATGCTCGCAGGGAAAAAATTTGGCTGCAATGAAGAGGTGATTGCCGAAACTGAGGCCTATTTTGATGCAAAATCAAAGGAGTACTACCAAAATGGTATCAAAAAATTGGAAGGTCGTTATAATCGTTGTATCGGTCTTGAAGGGAACTATGTTGAATAATAAAAACGAATTTTGACAAAAAAAAAATGTGTTTTTCTTTGTTAGACCGGGGACTTATCAGCCAAGCTGTTACTTGTTTTATTTTGGGATCGATTTTCATGCTTCAGTTACATGTTTATGAAACTCATTTGCAAGGGGAACATATTGTGGAGCGCAGACCCACGTTTCATTTGGGTTTTCAGGCTCATTTCCCTGGGGCCTAGGTAGGAATTTGTTTTTGTCCTCGGCTTCAAGACAAAATGGGAAACATACTAATAGAAGATTCGGTTCTTGTTTTTGTATGGTAGATCGGCCAACAAAATCTAATAGCGTATAAATGTTGTGTAGGTCGTAAAGTGCCTGAAGGCTGGATTATCAGTCACGTGTTCAAAGTCTGAAGCCTTTCATACCTTCGACCTGAGTTCAAGAGATCCCCAACGGCTTTTATTTACCTATAGCTAAGCTCAACTCAGGCATTACAACTACTTGGAGAGGTCTCTTATTTATATTAGTATTAAATTCTCGATTCCGGAATCTGGAAGTTTGCTCCAGTGTGGAAGTTTGGTTTCGCTTGGAGAAATCGAAATTCCTTAAGTTCTTCCTTACAAAATGAACATGAGAGGAGGTTGCTAATATACTGAGGCGGTTATTCTACCTGAGTTCGAGAGATCCTCCATATATTATCGTTAGTTATACCTAAGCCTAGTTTATATGTTTTTAGACGCCACATATGCAGAAGTCTCTTACATATATCCAGAATCAATTCTTTTTTATGGAATCTGTAAAGTTCCTTCTGCTAGGATGTAAGGTCTCACCTGAAGAAATCGGTGTTCCTGAAATTCCTCTTAACAACATGAAAATAAGAGGAGTGCAACCATAGCTTAGGAGAGAATGTCAAAGCACCTAATGCCCGCAAAGCAGCCACTTTTCACACGGACTATACAACCTCCTCTCCCCACCAAAACCGTTGCGTGACGTAAAATTCCAGAGCAATTTTCTGATTGCTTTTTCTCTTGATTGAATGAAGGTGAATAGTGAAAAGGTTGTAAGAAAATCGTCAGTGTTAAAATGCAACTCTTCTAATGACCTACGTTGTTATTCAAAATGGCACTTTCGACAAAGATGATTTAATATAAATAGGCCAAACTCCAATTTGTTGTACATCTGGCCACTCGCAATACGGTCATTTTTAGTCAAAGGCAACGGATTAACTCAAGTCATAGTCAAAAACCACACAGAGGCATTATTCATTGAAGCAGCAATACCCTACAAACACAAAGAGGCTCGGCTCCGTATTGTTTTTCTGTGTTTATTTATCATCGAGTTTTTGCTTTTAACAGAGCGCAATACTAAAACACAATTACACATACACATATACACACTATATTAGGATTCTCAACAAAGTTAAATACATTCTGTGCCCTATTGTGGTTTACAGTTACTTAGGAGTGATGTAAAAGTCATCCTTAGGCAATAACTGCCGTTATATTACAAAAACAGAAGAAAAAACACAAACAACAAACAAACAGCACGCGCGTCTGCCAACGAACAAAGTTGTGTGTAATGTAAGTGAGCTCCTGAATTGTGACTATAACATTGCTTGAGTTTCTTTTGTGCAGAGTAAGGGGTCTTCTCTGTTGTTTGTTTCATCCCATTGTCTATCTTATATATGCTACGGCAGCGGTCTACATGACATGTATTTGTATCATCATTCTTGTGCGAAGACCCAGACATTTCTGAGTATGTTCTCTGATTGTAGAGGGCATAAATAACAGAATTTCTTCGTACGACTCTGTTCTCAGAGATTTATATAGACAAATATTTGAGAGCATCTATATATATGGATAAGAGAGCTTGAAATTCCTCTTTTAAGAGAGCCCAAGTTTAAGAGATTGTTTCGCATATTTGCTTGATTGACCCAATAAGATTTGCTTAATGATTTCAAACTAAATCATTATGAAAGATAAATGATTTTTATGCCATTGGCATTTTCATTTATGTGTGACATATAAAAGAGTTAGTCTTAAATGCACGTACGTACATCACTTTACTGTAGAATGATAATTTAAGATGAATGCAGATAGAAGTGATGAATATGGAGAAGATTTTTAATAACTTCCTATTTGATTTTCGGTTAATTGAGGTGAAGCCAATGGATTTGCAAGAATGCTTTAAACATGGTATGATAAGCAGAACATACTGAAGGGATTGTAAGCTTGTAAGTTCTAATAATTAATATAACAACACTCAAAAAAAAGTTTACTTAGATCCAAAGATTTTGACCTTCCCTTAAGGATTTTGGTATTGATTCCGAGCCAAAGATGCCGCTTCTTTAAAATAAAGAAATTTTGTAGCGACTTATCTGGCTTTAAATATAGGACCAATAAAATTAAAATTAGGATACAAATCTCATTTATCAAATTTTTATTCTATTTTCGCGGTTTATTAATAAAGGTACAATGAGAAAAATATTGACCTAATGTGGAAGATTATGCAACTTAAATTTTAGGACTCGAAATTTACGCAATGCTAAAGACAAAATTCTTTAAAATAATTACATTTTAATTAAAAGAAAGCTTATAATCCTTGCTTCAAAAATTTTTTTCATTAAATTTAGAACACAAATCTTGAAATTTTGCGTCCCTCTGTTGAAGTTGTAGATCTTTGAAGTAAGGCAAATGTTCCTTAAAATAAAAAAAAAAAAACATTTTTAATTTAAAAAAATCGTCTTTAACTCAACCGACATATTGAATTTTTAAATTTAAGATAAAAGTGCTTCAAATATAGGTTAAGACTAATTTTGAAGATTTGCATCTTTGGTTTAAAGTTTTTTTAGCATTAAGAAAACAGTTTTTACTTTGATGTACTTGGCATAATTTGGATTTTGAAACTGGAATTTATTTGTACATGAATACCTTTATTAATATATCGCCAACAGAGAATAAAAATTCTATGAATGAGATCTGTATCCAATTTTAATTTTATCGATTTTAGATTTAAAGCCAGGGAGGTCCCTAAAAAATGTCTATTTTAAAGAAGCCGCATCTTTGACTCGGAATCAATACCAAAATCCTTAAAGGAAGGTCAAAATCTTTGGATCCAAGTAAAGAGTGTACTCACGTACAAACAAATGCCAGTTTAAAACCCCAAATTATAACGGATACTTCAAAGTAAACAAGTAAGGAAAGTCTAAAGTCGTGCGGGGCCGACTATATTATACCCTGCACCACTTTGTAGATCTAAATTTTCGATACCATATAACATCCGTCAAATGTGTTCGGGGCTATATATAAAGGTTTGTCCCAAATACATACATTTAAATGTCACTCGATTTGGACAGAACTTGATAGACTTTTACAAAATCTGTAGACTCAAAATTTAAGTTGGCTAATGCACTAGGGTGGAACACAATTTTAGTAAAAAATAAATATGGGAAACATTTAAATCTGAAGCAATTTTAAGGAAACTTCGCGAAAGTTTATTTATGATTTATCGCTCGATATATATGTATTATAAGTTTAGGAAAATTAGAGTCAGTTTTACAACTTTTCGACTAAGCAGTGGCGATTTAAAAGGAAAATGTTGGTGTTTTGACCATTTTTGTCGAAATCAGAAAAACATATATATGGGAGCTATATCTAAATCTGAACCGATTTCAATCAAATTTGGCACACATGACTATATTACTAAATGTACTCCTAGTGCAAAATTTCAACCAAATTGGGCCAAAACTCTGGCTTCTGGGGCCATATAAGTCCGTATCGGGCGAAAAATATATATGGAAGCTATATTTAAATCTGAACCGATTTCAATCAAATTTGGCACACATGACTATACTACCAATTGTACCCCTTGTACAAAATTTCAAGCTAATCGGGAGAAAACTCTGGCTTCTGGGTCCATATAAGTGAATATCAGGCGAAAGATATATATGGGAGCTATATATAAATCTGAATCGATTTCAACCAAATTTGGCACGCATAGCGACAATGCTAAATATACTCCCTGTGCAAAATTTCAACCAAATTGGGCCAAAACTCTGGCTTTTAGGACCATATTAGTCAATATCGGGCGAAAGTTATATATGCGAGCTATATCTAAATCTGAACCGATTTCAATCAAATTTTGCGCACTTGACTATACTACTAATTGTACTCCTAGTGCAAAATTTCAACCGAATTCGGCCAAAAATCTGGCTTCTGGGGCCATATAAGTCCATATCGGGCGAAAGATATATATGGGAGCTATATCTAAATCTGAACCGATTTCTTCAAAAATCAATAGGGTTCTATTCGGACCCAAATTAGGAACATGTGCCAAATTGGAAGGCGAGTGGACTTAAATTGCGACCTACACTTCGATTACAAAAATGTGTTCACAGACAGACGGACGGGCAGACGGACAGACGGACATGGTTATATCGTCTCAGGGACCCACTCTGAGCATTATTGCCAAAGACACCATGTGTCTATCTCGTCTCCTTCTGGGTGTTACAAACATATGCACTAACTTATAATACCCTGTTCCACAGTGTGGCGCAGGGTATAAAAATATTTTCTTAGTTCCAAAAAAACTTTAAACCAAAGACGCTTAATCCTCAAAATAAGTCTTGCCCTAAATTTAAAGCATTTTTATCTTAAATCTAAAGTGTAAATATTTCAGTTAATTTAAGGAAAATTTCTTTAAATCAAAAATGTGTTTCTTTACTTTAAGGAAAATTAGCCTTAGTTTCAAGACATGCGACTTTAACGAAGGGACGCAAATTTACAAAATTGGTGTCCTAAATTTAATGAAAAAAATTTTTTGTAGCAGAGGTTATAAACTTTATTTTAATTAAAATTTCATTATTCTAAAGAAATTTATCCTTAATATTTTGTAAATTTCGCATCCTAAAATTTAGGTTGCGTAATCTTTAATATCACGTAAATATTTTTTTCAGTGAATGAAGCTAAAATAAAGAAATTGACATATCGAAGCGGAATGTCCTTACCATACTGAAAAAAAAGCACGCCCGGTTCCAAAGATTTTGTCTTTACTTTAAATTTTGGGTTTCTAGAAAACAAATTTTTTCGGCTTTTTTTTTTCTTCATACACCGAAAAAAATATTGTCGTGAGGTCAAAGATTTCATATCTTTAAAATACGAATGCAATTTTTGCTTAGCATAGAAGACGCATTTCTCTAATATAAAGTTTTTTTCCTTGTCCAAAAGTCGATAAACTTTTCAATGAAGTCGTATTGTCGTTATAATTGAGTGATTTGACTTAAAAATGGGTATCATAACATGAAAGATAAAATGTTTGGGCTAAGGTCAACTTGACTTTAATAATTCAGAAAAATTCTTTAAGTTTAATGAATTTGTCTTTAAATTTGTTGCCTTTTTGCATCTTGATTATAAAGCAAAAAATCGTTCAAATTTAGGACATATTTTTCAAAACTTTATTTTAAAGAAGTTTTTTACTTGAAACATAGCATAATTTCTACTGGAAGTCGAATATTAATTTGAAAAATAATGTTGTCATTAATTCGTTTTAAAAGGACTTTGAAAGCATAGGAAGACAAAAAGCTGAGAAAGCGAAAATTTAAAATTTGCTTCCTAGAAGCAAGTACACAAAACCCAAATTTAAAAGACAATTGTGTCTTAAAAGTATCCTTACTTGTATTCTACGCTTCTTTGGCTCGGAATCAATACCAAATTTTTTAAAGTAAAGACAACTACTTTGAAAACGGGCATGCTTTTTTTCAGTGTATGCTATTAAAGTCCTTTAAAACCGAGTTAACGACAACTTTATTTTCCAAATTAAGACTCGACTTCTTGTAGCGATTATGCTATGTTTCAAGTAAAAACGTCTTTAAAACAAGTATATACAGCAGTAAGTTCGGCCGGGCCGAATCTTAAATACCCACCACCATGAACCAAATATTACGGTTTCCTTTGAAATTTCAGGAGGGCTTGAGGACTTGAGGACACTTCCCGAAGATAAATTTAAAGATTTCAACTATGAGGACTATATCAGATTCTGGATTTATAAGAACCATTTTTGTTTGAGTTTTAGAGGAATCATTAACATCTCTTGTAAAATAACGTCTTGATTTGAAATCTTAAATCTGTAGAAGTAAAATCTGGAAATTTTACATTGAGTTTCAAGCAATTTTCATGATCAGTGCGCCTTTTACACCCTCAAGAAGTGAAGTCGGTCTATATGGAGGCATTACCAAAAGGACTAATAAAAATTTAATCCGATACACGTTTTTGTGAGCCTAAAATACGAGAATAATTACAATTTCAGGCAAATCAGATAAAAACTACGGTTTCTAGAAACCCAAGGAGTTAAATCGGGAGATCGTTCTTATGGGGGCTATACTAAAATATGGACCGATACTCACCGCTTCGGCACACCACTTTATGGCCCGAAAATACATCTAGATTTCCAATTTCAGGCAAATTGGATAAAAACTTCGGATTCTAGAAGCCCAAGAAGTAAAATCGGGATATCGGTCTATATGGGGGCTATACCAACACATGGAACGATACGGACCATTTTCGGCACACCTTTTGATGGTCCTCAAGTACCTCTAGATTTTCAATTTCAGGCAAATTGGATAAAAACTACGGTTTCTATAAGCCCAAGGTCCCAAATCGGGAAGTCGGTTTATATGGGGACCATACCAAAATATGGACCGATGCTCACCATTTTTGGCACACCTCTTTACCGTTCTAAAGTACCTCTAGATTTCCAATTTCACGTAAATTGAATAAAAACTGCTGGTTCTATAAGCCCAAGAAGTAAAATCGGGAGATCGGTCTATATGGGGGCTATACCAAAACATGGACCGATACTCACCATTTTTGGCACACCCCTTTATGGTCATAAAATACCTCTAGATTTAAAATTGCAGGCAAATTGGATAAAAACTACGATTTCTATAAGCCCAAGACCCCAAATCGGGAGGTCGATTTATATGGGGACTATATCAAAACCTGGACCGATATAGCCCATCTTCGAACTTGACCTGCCTGCAGACAAAAGACGAGTTTGTGCAACATTTCAGCACGATTGCTTCATTATTGAAGGCTCTGATTACAACAGACAGACAGACGGACATCGTTATATCGTCTTAGAATTTCTCCCTGATCAAGAATATATATACTTTATATAGTCGGAAATCGATATTTCGATGTGTTAAAACGGAATGACAAACTTATTATACCTCCGTCACCATTCTATGGTGGTGGGTATAATAAAGTGTTAAAAAGCATGTCCTATATTTGAACGATTTTTTAAAGAATTTAAAGAATTTTTCTGAATTATTAAAGTCAAGTTGACTTTAGCCCAAACAATTTTTCTTTCATGTTAAGTTAAATCATTTAATTATAAGCACAATACGACTTCATTGACAAGTTTATCGACTTTTGGACAAGGAAAAAAATTTATATTAGAGAAATGCGTCTTCTATGCTAAGCAAACTTTGCATTCGTATTTTAAAGACATAAAATCGTTGACCACACGACAATATTTTTGTCAGTGTACATTGCACCACCGAGTTACAATATAGGCTCAAGATTATTTTAAGACTTTTTCATGGCTTAAGAAAACCGATTGCCAATCATATAATCATGGATCATTGAGTTTTCATGAAAACTTCTGTTTCTTTTCGTTACTTTCCGTTAAGTGAAATTGAAGTATGATTTTTTTTCTATTAGTGTGGTATTTTCTTTATTTATTTCTTAGAAGTTTGTTAATTTACAGATCTTCATGTTATCGGCTATTAGGCGTTGCTCGTTAATAAAAATTCGCCAATGATAACCAATGGTTTATAAAAAAATAAACCAATTTGCACATATATAACTACAACAAATATAACTTTAAAGTTTGAATAAAATCCTTTGAAAAAAAAAAAAAACAACAAAAAAATAGCTTCAAAATGGTTTTTTAACATATTCAATTGATTAGAAACAGTCGAAATTGCCGAACAGCATATACAATATGTAAATCAAACATATTCTTCGAATGTTATGTTATTAAATTTACGATATTACTCTAACATGTTAACGCTAACATTTCCAACGATTATGGAAACTCTTTGTCTGTTAACATTGAAGTGCCGAATTTATTATGTACTGCTAAGTTAGTAGCTTACTTGCCTCTGTTTGTCGTTTAACATTTACATTCGATGACTATTTAAACGAACGTACATTATAGTGTTATGTTATGTTAACATATACCAATGATGAATTTCATTATCTATGTTAATTTGCAGCTCCTACTCAGTGTTGCCAACTCCCCAAGGCCAAAAAGCACCAAAAATATATTTTAAATTCTAACATACCACCTTCCACCACAAAATCGAAAATTAAATGCTCTACTAAAAAAAAAAAAAAAAAAAAAAAAAAAAAAAAAAAAACTTCAGAAGATGTATTATGAACTTTTGTGAATTGAATTTTATGAAGTCAAGTTGGCTATTAAGATCGAGTTTAGCTGCTAAAATAGTAATTTTTTCACAATTACTTTTCTTTAATAATTCATTTTAAGGAATACAAAAATTTGCTTTTGGCCATTCCCCATCAAGTTATAATAAAATAAAATATAATAAAATTGCAGCAAATATGCATACTTTTATGCCTTTTTTACTCATATACACTGAAAAAACAGTGAACCCACCAGGAAAGATAACTTTCGATTAATTTTAGAAAATTTTGAATTTTTTTAGAAAATTTTAACTAAACAGTATTACAAGCGCTGGCATCACTCCGATATGGTAAAAATAAGTAAATATTTTTCGACAAATTCAAGAAAATTTATTAGACATAACTAAGTTTTTGCACTTGTTAAAGAAAATTTTGTAGTTTTAAGAGAAATCTTGGAGTTCAAAATTGCAAGAATGTCTTTAGTGCCATACGAAGTTCATGATGGACACATTTTTGGTAAAATTTACAAATTTTAAGAAATTATGAACTATTTTGTGAGAAATACGAAATTAGGAAACCTTTATGCTTTATTTTTGTATAATTTTTTCCTGTTTTTTAGTTCATTTAACTATCATACGCAAAAAATTATTTGAGTAAAGTAAACTTTTTCCAAACATAATGATTCTATGAACTAATATAAAGTTAAATTGGCTTTAGTGAAATAGAGAGTTCACTTTTTTTTGAGTGTAGTTTTCACTTTAGCGGCAAAACTCAAACTTAGTACTCAACATTATGAACCGCTATTCAAGTATACACCTTGATCAGTTTTAATGCTTTCGTCCAATTCATTTTGATCAGTGATGTTTTTCAACTTTCAAAATATTAATTTATGGAAGGAGTCTATTGCTTATTTCAGTTGTGCGTGCTTTTGTGAATTTAGTACAAACGTTTTTAATGACATCTTTACCAAATTCAAAAATTCGGCACTCATCGATCGACTTTCGTACAGAATACCCTAAATAACAATATTAATTAAAAAATAATCAATACCAACTTCATAACAATCAAATTCTATATTTCGCAATAAATTTGAGTTTCTTCAGCTCTTGAAAGTCCAATCAAAATATCAATTACTTAAACCTGTTCAAAATAAAAAAAAGCACCAAAAGCACTAAATGAAAATGCCAGAAAGCACCAAGTTGGTGCTTTTTTTGAAAAGGCACCAAAAAGGCAATTTGGTGCTTTTTAGAAATCAAAAAGCACTAAATTTGGTGCTCAAAGCACCAAATTGGCAACACTGCTCCTACTAAAGTAATATTCGAATGTTTATATGTATTTAACAAATGTTAGAATGCTGTAGTATTTTCTTTTTATGAGATGTGCGAGTGTTATTAAACTTTTGTTTGTTTATGCAAAGAGAGGAATAAGCAAAACAAAAGTGTTTACGCTCGTCATAAATTTAGCCTACGGTCTTATAGAAACGCATATAATTACTTGATAAAACATTGAATATACTACATTAAGTTTGTTGAGCATTCAGTTCAAGGATATGTGGCAAGAGAGAATGAATCTGTTTTATTGAGATTCATTAGTTTTGTTTTGCATATTTTCTGGTTATGTACAGGAATCTATCTACACGCACAGAATAAAACATGTTTGGATATGGTTCCACATATCCAAATATTAATGAATGATATGACCAACACGTTCCTTTGATATCTTTAAGGCCTCTGCTATCTCGATCAACTTCATTTTACGGTCATTCAAAATCATTTTATGGATTTTTTTTGATGTTTTCGTCGGTAACCACCTCTTTCGGGCGTCCACTGCGTTCACCATTCTCCGTGCTCATTTCACCACGCTTGAATTTTGAATACCAATCAAGTATTGTTGATTTCCCTGGAGCAGAGTCCGGAAACTCATTATCAAACCAAGTTTTTGCTTCCACCGTATTTTTCCCCTTCAGAAAACAGTATTTTATCAAAACACGAAATTCCTTTTTTTCCATTTTTTTCACAATAACAAAAGTTGCTTCACAAAAGACGCTCTATCTCACAAACTAATTGACTTGCAGACGTCAAATTTTGACACGAATCATTTGAAGGTTGGTACTATATAAAAATAATATGCATTTAATACTAGCGACGCCCAACTATGTGTCAGACCGGCGACTTATCAGCCAACCTGTTATATTCCCCACATTTGATTTCCTAAGCGTCCTGAAGGCTTACTTTTCATCCGGTCCACCTGATATTACGCATCTGGTGTCCATATTAACATCTATGAGAGAACAAAAACATCGCCAATATCGGTACGTAATTAGATACAGTAATGGGATTGTCCGTCTGTCTGTCTGTTGGTGTATTTTTGTGTGCAAAGTACAGCTCGCATTTTAGCCCGATTGTCCTATAATTTGGTATAGGGTCCTGTTTCGGCTCAAAAGCGATCCCTATTGATTTTGGAAAAAATCGGTTCAGATTTAGATATAGCTGCCATATATATTTTTCACCGATCTGGTCATAATTGGCGTGTATATCAACCGATCTTCCTCAAATTCCGTACATCCGAATATTTTATGAGTCTCGAAAAACTTGCAAAATATCAGCCAAATCGGTTCAGATTTAGATATAGCTCCCATATATAGCTTTCGCCCGATTTACACTCATTTGCCCACAGAGGCCAATTTTTTGCTCCGATTTAGTTGAAATTTTGCATAGGGAGTAGAATTAGCATTGTAACTATGCGTGCCAAATTTGGTTGAAATCGGTTCAGATTTGGATATATCTCCCATATATAGCTTTCGCCCGATTTACACTCATATGACCACAGAGGCCAATTTGTAACTCCGATGTAGTTGAAATTTTGCACAGGGAGTAGAATTAGCATTGTAGCTATGCGTGCCAAATTTGGTTGACATCGGTTTATATATAGCTCCCATATATATGTTTTTCTGATTTCGACAAAAATGGGCAAAATACCAACATTTTCCTTGTAAAATCGCCACTGCTTAGTCGAAAAGTTGTAAAAATGACTATAATTTTCCTAAACTTCTAATACATATATATCGAGCGATAAATCATAAATAAACTTTGCGAAGTTTCCTTAAAATTGTTTCAGATTTAAATGTTTCCCCATATTTATACCATGCGTCACACTGTGGAATTTTTTAGTAACATTGTGTTCCACCCTAGTGCATTAGCCGACTTAAATTTTGGGTCTATAGATTTTGTAAAAGTCAATCAAATTCCGTCCAGATCGATCCAAATTCCGTCCGGTAAATGTATGTATTAGAGACAAACCCCAATACATTTGACGGATGTGATATGGTATCGAAAATTTAGATCTACAAAGTGGTGCAGGGTATAATATAGTCGGCCCCGCCCGACTTTAGACTTTCCTTACTTGTTTTTTTATAAAATTATGAATTTCTTAAGATTGCCTAAAAATATAGGGTATTCCCATTCCCTATCTTAATTTTGTTTAAAACTATTGATTTAAGAAATGTGGAGCTATTTCTTGGACTGGAAATAATATATAATATTGTTTTGTTTGTTAGCTTCGTTATTGAAATCAACTTAAAGTCACCCACAATTTATATTACCACGTTGATTCTCTTTGAATTCCCCATAATATATCAATCATGACAGTTGCCTTAATAACACCGAATCACCATATCTCTAAATGTTATTAAATTACAACCAAAGAATCTTAAAATTTTTGCTACATCATTATCATCATTAAAGTCAACTTTTTTCCAATAATCTATTGTTGGTTATTCATTATCATCCCATATTCAATGTTAGCTATTTTTAGATGAGAAGAAAAAAGAAAACGGAAAACATCATCATATTCACTAGATAATTTCCTGTTTAGAATATCCATATACCATATATGTATGTATGTATGTATGTTTTTTTTCCCTCTAAGCAAATGAAGCGAACAATAACAGTGACAAAGACCATACTAATGTTCATTATCCTGTCTCAAACTCAAAAATTATGGAATTTTCTAAATAAAAATACCCTACCTCAATATAAACAAAACGTAAACATTACAAATAGCTTCACTTGTCGTATACTCTTAGACATACAAAAATACCAAGTTTGCCTATGTCGAAAATATTCTCTCCACGAAACTACAACAACAGAGAGGCTTCCAAGAGAAGAATGAACATTTATTAAGAGCTCTCTAATAAGAGAAGACAAGCGCACAAATCAAATTGGACTATGTGGTAGAGTTTTACTGCTTGCTGTTTGGCTTATTGGTGTTGTGTTATGTTGTCTTTGGTAAAATTCTTAGACTAAATAAAATGCCAATGCACATTCTCCCATCGTAAGGCCCCAACATTCAATGGGTAAGCACAACAACAACAACAGGCTACTATAAATTCCTTATGCAGCAATAACAAACAATGTTGGCCCACAAACGAATGTGAAAAGAGCTGTGTGAACTCTCTCTCTCTCTATACTGGTGTCATTGTGGCGCTGCTGCTGGTGCTGTTGTTTGATGCTCCCCGAAAAATAATGCACGAACACGGTTTTCGAATGAAATCGGCCTTTTTAGTATATACGCGAACTCTATACGGTAAACACGTCGGATACGGAGCCATACGTCGTGTTTTAATAAATGTTTTTCCATCTTCCTCAACGCAAAGAATTAGTGTGCGTGAGTGTGTAAGCGTGAAATACGGAAACGGAATACGTGTAAAATCAATTGAATTTGGTGTCAACCAAACAAAGTTAGTGAGAAATAAGAAATACCGAAAAGAAATAATATAAATTTATTTATATTGGAAAAATAAACAACGAATAGTATCATGTCATACTAGTTATGGGCAAATGAAAACGGTTACCGATTCGAATGTATGCAGAGAGTGGTAGTAGTTCGGTTTATATTTGAAACGATAAAATTATTGAGAGAAGTGGAAAAAAGAAAATAAATAAAATAACAAAACAACGTGCACACGAAGGCATGGCTTTGGGGTTACTAAACCAAACAAAAGTGTAATGGCTATGTTGTTATTTTGATCCCTAACAATTTTGGTTAAAAGTGTAAATTGAAATTTGTTAACAAATGTGCAATTAATGTCGTATAAGCCCAACGAGATTATTTTGAAGAATTGCATGCTTGGGTAATAGTGTGGTTTTTTGTTCAAATCAAATCACAAAGAGTGTAGAGAGTAATTCGTCATAAGCATTTTGATGGTTATTGACAAATGAGTGCAAAAAATTGTGTTGTACCGTTAGACAAGCAAAACAAAAACAATTGTGTACATGTGTGTGTGGCAGTTGTTGTTGTTGAATCAAATCCACACAAATAGTGATTTTGAATGAAGAACGAGCAAGTGTAGCAGAGATAATTCCATGAAATGTCAAGATAAATCTATCAAAGGTGATTAAAAATTTTTTTCTATAAATTTAATATATATTTTGTAAAAAAAAAATAATACAAATCCATAAAAATCTTTTAAAATTCTACTCTCGTTTACGAACAGTAAATTCAATTTCGTTGTTGATGTTGCCCTTAAATAATGTTCACTTCGTTTAGGTTTCTTATTATTATTTTTTTGTGTGTGTTCTTGGCTTTTGGTAACATCGTTTATTTTCGTAAACTCTGTCGAAGGATAATTAGAATTTACGAGCAACGTTCTATATATGTGTTGTAGTCATACGACAAAAAAAAATTGAAAACGAAAAAAGAACAAGTGAAACAAAATCTAAGGCAAATGAAACGACAAGCACCAAAGCACTAAGGTATACCGGCAGTATTATTACCAACGTCCTCGTCATATTTGTGTTTTTGTGAAATTGTGAGTGTTTCTGTGTGTGTGTGCCTCTGTTGGTTGTCACCTCTACTCATCTCCCTCAATTCCCTCAAAATAATCCACATAGAACTCTTTTTTGCTTGTATCCTTACTATGGGGTTTTGGTGCTTTGGTGCTGCTTGACGTAAATTGGAAAAATGTTTGTTAGGCGAAAAAGGTCCTCTTGTTTTTAAGTACATGTACTACATCCATATAACCGTAAATATATGTACATATGTATGTGTATATGTTTACAAAAGGTTTTAGCTAGAATTTAGAGTGTTCTATATATGTGGCTATGTGTGTAACGAGAGAGGTTAATATACGAAAATTAAAGTTATTGTCATCATTTCCCCCCCAGGGAAACCTCAAAATTTAAATCTGATTTTATTAAGAAAATGTTTGAAAGTTTTTCACCTACTGAAATAGTTTAGAAGTTAATGATAATTCTTGAGTTTTGTAAAAAAAAACCTAATTAAACTTTATCAATGAAAAGGTAAAAAATGAAACTTAGTTCGAAGAAATCTGAGACTCTGGAGGATAAATAAGTTAACAACTAGCAAAACTCTTTATGAATTTGAATTAAACATAGAATCGGGCAGCACTCATAGATAAGAGTGAAATTCACCACCTACATTGAAAAGAATATTTACGTGGTATTAACCCTAGACGTTCATCTTTCGTCAAAATGACGACGCTTATTTAATTTTTCCATTTGAAATGCATTTTAGTCGATTGGAAAATGATAAATTTAAGATATATTAATTCAACTAATTTATGCATTTTTGTTTTATACTAATTGAAAACGAATTGAATAAGAAAATAAAATCAATTTTGGTTCTCATTTTTGCTCATGATGTAAAATATAGCGTCTTGAAATAGGCCGTAGTCAAAATGACGAAGGATGACGTTAGTGTACAAAAAATAAGGGTTAAAGATTATACAATCTAAACTTTAGGATGCAAAATTTACGTAATATTAAGACTATATTAATATAATATTAATAAAATGAAAGTTTAAAATCTTTGCTTCAGGTTTTTTTTCTTTATAAAATTTAGGACACAAATTTTGGAAATGTGCGTAAAGTCATATGTTCGTATAAGGAACATTTTCCTTAAAGTAAACAAAAACATTTTTGAGTTAAAGAAATCGTCCTTTAGTTAACTAAAATATAGAATCTTTAGATTTAAGATAGAAACGCTTCAAATATAGGCTAAAACGTGCTTTGAAAATTTTGTATCTTTAGTTTAAAGGTTTTTTATACCCTCCACCATAGAATCTTTAGATTTAAGATAGAAACGCTTCAAATATAGGCTAAAACGTGCTTTGAAAATTTTGTATCTTTAGTTTAAAGGTTTTTTATACCCTCCACCATAGGATGGGGGGTATATTAACTTTGTCATTCCGTTTGTAACATATCGAAATATTGATCTAAAACCCCATAAAGTATATATATTCTGGGTCGTGGTGAAATTCTGAGTCGATCTGAGCATGTCCGTCCGTCCGTCCGTCTGTTGAAATCACGCTAACTTCCGAACGAAACAAGCTATCGACTTCAAACTTGGCACAAGTAGTTGTTATTGATGTAGGTCGGATGGTATTACAAATGGGCCATATCGGTCCACTTTTACGTATAGCCCCCATATAAACGGACCCCCAAATTTGGCTTGCGAGGCCTCTAAGAGAAGCAAATTTCATCCGATCCGGCTGAAATTTGATACATGGTATTAGTATGTGGTCTCTAATAACCATGCAAAAATTGGTCCACATCGGTCCATAATTATATATAGCCCCCATATAAACCGATCCCCCGATTTGGCTTGCAGAGCCTCTAAGAGAAACAAATTTCATCCGATCCGGCTGAAATTTGGTACATGATGTTAGTATATGGTCTCTAAGGACCATGCAAAAATTGGTCCATATCGGTCCATAATTATATGTAGCCCCCATATAAACCGATCCCCCGATTTGGCTTGCAGAGCCTCTAAGAGAAACAAATTTCATCCGATCCGGCTGAAATTTGGTACATGATGTTAGTATATGGTCTCTAATGGCCATGCAAAAATTGGTCCATATCGGTCCATAATTATATATAGCCCTCATATAAACCGATAATCAGATTTGACCTCCGGAGACTCTTGGAAGACCAAAATTCATCTGATTCAGTTGAAATTTGGTACGTGATGTTAATATATGGCCTCAAACTCCCATGCAAAAATTGGTTGATGTCGGTCCATAATTATATATAGGCCCCATATAAACCGATCCCCAGATTTGGAAGAGCAAAATTCATCCGATTCGGTTGAAATTTGGTACGTGATGTTAGTATATGGTATCCAACGACCATGTAAGAATTGGTTCCTATTAGTCCATAATTATATTTAGCTCCCATATAAACCGATCGCCAGATTTGACCTCCGGTGCCTTCTGGAGAAGCAAAATTCATCCGATCTGGTTGAAATTTGGTACGTGGTGGTAGTATATGATATTTAACAACCATGCCAAAAGTGGTCGATATCAGTCCATAATCATTTATAGCCCCCATATAAACCGATCCCGAGATTTGGTTTTGGAGCCTCTTGGAGGAGCAAATTTCATCCGAGTGAGTTGAAATTTGTGGATGACAGTCTTTCGTAGAAGTTTCTACGCAATCCATGGTAGAGGGATTCGGCCTGGCCGAACTTACTGCCGTATATACTTGTTTTTTATTAAAGAAAACATTTTTTACTTTTAAGTATTGTTTCTATGTGAATTGCTATAATGATATAGTGCAAAAAGAGAATGAAAATTCCATAAATGAGATATGTATCCTAATTTTAATTTTATTGATCCTATATTTAAAGCTACAATAGTCCCTCAAAAAAATGCCCTTAATTTAAAGAAGCCGTCTTTGGCTCGGAATTAATACCAAAATCCTTAAGGGAAGGTCAAAATCTTTGGATCCAAGTAAAATTTTTGTTAAGTGCGTGGTGTAACAATGGACTAAATTAAAAATTGCCACATTGCCAATTGGCAGAATTCTACTAAAAATTACAGATTTTTTTTTACTTTTTAGTAGATTGGTACAATTCTTGATGTTTTGGTAAATTTTACAATGATGTTTTGGAAAATTTTTACTCTAACGAATAGGTACTCTTAACATATTGATTTTGACAATTTCAGTACAGAGAAATTGGGATAATATAGACAATTCAGAAGGAGAATTTTTGGGTCTGCAAAAGTAATTATGTATTTTCGAAATACTTCATGAAGGTGCTTGTGAATTACTGAACTTTTAAATCAATATTTATTTAAGTCTTAACCCTCTAATGCCCAATCTCGCCTTTTCGAGGGCTTCATTTAATAAGGAAGCTTTTAGGGTAAATCAAAAGAAAACATAGTTTAAACTGTTCAAGAGGCTTTGCAGCATATACCGAATTTTACCGTATAAATATTTCTTGTTTTTGTGCCGTTAACATTGAAAATTTAATCAGCTGGCAAAAAAAATTGGGGCTTTAGAGGGTTAATTTTCGTTTTATATCATTTTTATACAAACAGAGACTAGACTATCATAGCTCATATGATACAAAATTGTAAGTTTCACCCGTTTGTAGAAGAAATCATGTACCCTTGTAGGTCCAAGATGACATCGTCAACTTCATAAAATTTCGACACAATTTGCAATTCAAGGGACACCCAAAAAACGCTTATATTTAAATATTTGAATTTGATTTAAATATGAAGTAAACTCTCAACATTTTATCATAAATGCCAATACGAGATTTTTTTTTTAAATCTGGTATAATTTTCTTTAAATTTTGGTAGATTATTTTTAACTCGAGTGACAGTCGAATCAATACTAAATAGGCCAAGCGTGCCCTAAGGGTACCTAACCTAACCATGGATTTAAATTAAAATATTTAAAATTTGGACAAATGTCCATTTCTCGATACATAAAAAGTGAAATATGAAGATCTCTCTATGTTTAAAATTCCAATACGATATTCCCAAAGGGACACTAAGGCCAATTTAATTCTACGTTAGTTCATGAAAATTATTATGTTTTAGTTAAAATTGCTTAAAATTTTTAAATTTTACATATTTGAGGTAAAATCATGAACTTCTTATGTCTAATTAATTTTCCTGAATTTTTCGAAAATATATTTACTTATTTTTTTAATATCGACGTCTTTACTTCCCAGTGGATTCGCTGCGTTTCGAGTATAGATCAGTCCAAGATATACGTGGGAGTCTGATAGAAACTTAACTGTCAGTTGAAAGACCTATTTGCTATTCGATCATCCATGTACTTCATACAGGTTAAATACTGAAAACAGTTGCCAGTTAAACTAACCCTACATTTAACTTATTTTTATTGCAAAAACAAAAAAAATATTTGTTTTTAGCTAAATTTTATTATGTTTTTCGAAATTTTCCACAGCACAAATAAATTTTTCTTTTTTTTTTAGTATGACCCAAACATTTCGTAAACTAATCTTGGGTATAAAGTTCAATGACCTTACACATAAATTCAATATGAACTAAAGCAGAAGATATTCGTACGAATCTCAAAAATAGTAAAAATGAACAACTGTTTGGTTAACATGGTCATGATTTGGCGCCACAGATTTTTTATTTTAATTTTAGTTCCTTGTTTCTTTTCTTCTATGAGAGGGTGTAATTTCGTGAATTGCAATTAAAAAGTACACCAGGGCATTAAATTTTCCTGGTTTCAAAATTGCTTTGTGGATATCCCAAAATGTGGTGTACAAGTTAGTTCTTTTTTTTAAAAGAAAATTGTCCTTGGTATTGTGCCCTAAATTTTAACTGCACAATATTTCACGTTTCATATGTTATTCAAAGCATACAATTTAAGTTAATTTAAAGTAACTTAATATTCTTTAATGTACTAAATTCAAATTCAATTCAGATCAATTTTATTCACTTCAATTCAAATAATCTTAATTAAGTTCACTTGAATTCAGCTCGAATGTACTCAATTCGTTTTAATTTATTTTTAAGTTAATTTACAAAAAATTCTTTCAGACCCATAAATATGCGCCCCATAACATAAAAGGCAAAAGAGACAATATTAGCTTTTGTCAAATGATTGTTTTACATATAGTAAAAATGGAGCGAATAATCCAAAAACTTTGTTCCGTATACCATAGGCTTGCAGAAACCAAAATGTGAGCTTTCGTCTAAATATAGGCAATGTTTAATAAAGGTGGCCATATAAATTGAACTCCCCCATTTGATTTACTGAAGATAAAAACCAGATCGGTGAAAAATATATAAGGCAGCTATATCTAAATCTGAACCGATTTTTTCCAAAATCAATAGGGATCGTCTTTGAGCCGAAACAGCACCCTATACCAAATTTTAGGACAATCGGACTAAAACTGCAAGCTGTACTTTGCACACAAAAATACATCAACAGACAGACAGACAGACGGACAGACAGACAGACAGACAGACGGACATCGCTAAATCGACTCAGAATTTAATTCTAAGACGATCGGTATACTAAACGATGGGTCTCAGACTTTTCCTTCTTGGCGTTACATACAAATGCACAAACTTATTATACCCTGTACCACAGTAGTGGTGAAGGGTATAAAAATCACACTATGTACATCTTACATTTGTATCCACCGTCACCAATTCGTCTCAGAATAACTTTTTCCATAGTTATGGAATGGCTTTGGATTAACTAAAGTATGTGTAAATGAATTTACTCCTCTGGTATCAATGTTTTATTGTTTGTCTGGTGAACAAATTTCACATAAAACTGTGAACATTTCAATACACTTCAAAGAACCCGCCATTAATTGACTGTAACATATAATTGAAAACAATATTTACTACAATTTATTTATCAAATAATTGCCTTATACATTTTGATACTCTCAAATTCATAGAAATTATTTTTGTCAAAACAAGGTTTTGTTTAACTTCAGGGTGTTCCAAAACTTAACAAAATGAATTGGAAGGTCGTGTCTTGCATTTTTTGCTCGATTATATTTAAAGCAAACGCGCGAAAGCTCAAGTTATTTAGATTATCGCTTATCAAAATAAATAAATAAATACTTTATAGTCAATATCCAATATGTAAATGTGAATGCCTTGTTTTTGAGTCAAGCTTAATTAGCCATCTGCTTTGAAGTGCAAAAGTGAAGTCGTGCTAAACGTTTGATCTACATATATTAACACTTTTGTGGTTGAATTTAGACAAGTTCTATTTAAATTGAAAGAAAAAATGTCCAGAGCAAATATTTCGTGATGTTACTTTTTTTAATTTTGGCAAATCGTGATATTCAAACGATATTTTAAATTAACCAAATGAGTAAAATAATTTAATTAAATCAAAAATTTTAATTAACAAAAACAATTTTATAAAATGCAGTGTGTTAAAAGTATCTCAATATTTTTTTTATTATTATTTTATTCAAATGAAAATTTTGATAGAATATGTGATTACACTGAAAAACAAAATTAAACGTGGATATAAAGTTCAATGACCGTACACATAAGTTCAATATAAACTAAAGCAAATGAAAATTTTCGTACAATTCTCAAAAATAGTAGGAATGAACTACAATATGCTTAAAATGGCCCCCATATAAACCGATCCCCAGATTTGGCTTGCGGAGCCTCTACGAGAAGCAAATTTTATCCGATCCGGCTGAAATTTGGCACATGGTGCTAGTATATGGTCTTTAAAAACATGCAAAAATTGGTCCACATCGGTCCATAATCATATATAGCCCCCATATAAACCGATAACCAGATTTGGCTTGCGGAGCTTCTAAGAGAAGCAAATTTTATCCGATCCGGTTGAAATTTGGCACATGGTGCTAGTATATGGTCTTTAACAAACATGCAAAAATTGGTTCACATCGGTCCATAATTATATATAGCCCCCATATAAACCGATCCCCCGATTTGGCTTGCGGAGCCTCTTAGAGCAGCAAATTTCATCCGATCCGGCTGAAATACGGTACATGATGTAAGTATATGGTCTCTAATAAACATGAAAAAATTGGTCCACATCATTCCATAATTATATATAGCCCCCATATAAACCGATCCCCAGATTTGAACTCCGGAGGCTCATGGATGAGCAAAATTCAACCGATTCAGTTGAAATTTGGTACGTGGTGTTAGTATATGGTCGCTAACAACCATGCAGGAATTGGTCCATATCGGTTCGTAATTATATATAGTCCCGTATAAACCGATTCCCAGATTTGACCTTCGGAGCTCTTGGAGGAGCAAAATTCATCCGATCCGGTTGAAATTTAGTACGTGGTGAAATTTGGTACATTGCGCTAGTATGTGGTCGCTAACAACCATGCCAAAATTGGTCCATATCGGTCTATAGTTATATATAGCCGATCCCCAAAAATAATCTACCAAAATTTCTATAGAAAATTTTTTCAAAATTTTATTACTTTAGCAAAATTTTGGCAAAATTTTATTACTAAAGAAAATTTTTTCTAAATTTTATTACTAAGAAAATTTTGTCAAAATTTTATTACTATAGAAAATTTTGTCAAAATTTTATTACCATACAAAGATTGGTCAAGATTTTATTTCTATTGAAAATTTTGTCAAAATGTTATTATTTAAAATTTTTTTTTCAAAATTTTAGTTCTATAGAAAATTTTGTCACAATTTTATTGCTTTAGAAAATTTTATCAAACTGAATTATATACATATTTAATCGGCCTTTTTTGGTTTCTTATACCCCGTATGGACTAACTTACAATTGAGAAGACGGTGTTAAGAAGTTTACCGCAACCCAAGTACTTCGATTGTGGATGACAGTCTTTAGTACAAGTTTCTATGCAATCCATGGTGGAGGGTACATAAGATTCGGCCTGGCCGAACTTATGGCCGTATAACTATACTTGTTTTCTGTTTGCTTTTTCTTTATATGCTATCAGATTCATTCAAAACCGTGCTAATGACTCCTTAAGTATGCAAATTCCGACTCAGCTTTAGGTAGAATTGGTGTCTTCGATTCAAGTTAAAAGGTCTTTAAAATAAAGTTTTGAAAAACATGCCCTAATTTTGATACAAAAAGTCAACAAATTTAAAGACGATTTCATTAATCTTGAAGAATTTTTCAGAATTATTAAGGCCAATTTCGGTTTTACAAGCATAACAATCTTTCATGTTAAGATACCGGGTTTCAAGACGAATCGTTTAACTATAAGTCCAAAACGAAAAAATATTGTTTTTTGGACTAGGAAAAAACTTTATATCAGAAAAATGCAACTTTCACATTCGCTTTTGAGGACATGATACCTTGATCTCGACTTTTAACATCTTGGACAATTGGACAAATTTTATAGCGACTAAAATTGAGCTATGGGGAAGAGGAGAAGTCTACCTTTGAAAATATCTAAAAGTCGACGTTTCTAAAATTTTGAAAACATATGAAAGTCGACTTTTTGATTCTCATAACAATCTATAATTTCTGCCATATATCCACTTTCTGAGGGGGGTCACACACTTTCCGCCGAACTTTAATACAATTTGATCTGGAAATTTGACAAATGTCTATATTAAAAATTTAAATTGCACTTTTCCTTCAATTACAATAATGACTCATTCACGTTCATTGGTAAATTCTCAACCATTACATTTGTACTTGTACTAACAACATAGAGTTTAGAATTTTCCCATATAGTGAATGAATAATTTCTGCAATTCACGCCTCATGCAATTAAGTAAATGAACAACAATCAAGATTGACTGGAGGCAATTGCTATACGAGTATGTTCAACGTAGAAATTCTAATGTTTCATCCACACACGTCTATATCACACATTTATGGCGTCAATAAATCATATCTAGTGGGAAATACAACAAAGCAAATTGGGAATTGATCAAGCACTATGGTTCAGAAAAAATCGAATATGTACAATTTCAGACAAAAATTATGTAAAATTATATCATATGCAAACGAATATATTCAAAATTAATTATTACAAATAATATTCAAAATTACAGACCAATTTGTCAAAAGCATTGTCTAGACCATCAAGTGGACAGTCTCCAGGTTGATTTATACGGGGCTATAGGACCATAAAGGCAATCTTCAGGTTGATTAAACCATTTTGTAGGCGAACGGGCAGACAAGTAGACAGCCTCGAGACTGGTTTATACACAAAAAAATCCGTAGTTAAATTTAACTTTTTTATTAAAAAAATATTTTTTGTAGTTAAATTTTATTATTTTTTTAATTATATCTCTAACATTTCATGAACTAAACGTTGGTATAAATTTCAATGACCGTACCCCTTAGTTCAATATGAACTAACGCAAAGTATAATTTTCGTAAGATTCATGTTTTCTTCTATCTGAGGGTGTAATTTCGTGATTTGTAGTTAAAAAGTAAATTACGATATTCAATTTTCCTAGTTTTGACAACGCTTTGTGGAAATCTCAAAATGTGGAGTACAATTTTGTTCAATTTTCGCACGACGTATACCATGAGCTATAGAACAATTATGGCGGGGTGATGAGACCATTTTTGAAGACGGACGGACAGACATGTAGACAGTCTCGAAATTGGTTTATTCGGGGCTATAGGATCATAAAGGCAATCTTGAAAGTGATGAAACCATTTTTGAAGACGGATGGACATTTTGTAACACGGAATTTTTTGAAATTAAATGAAACCGTTCATAATATATTTAACTATGACTAAGAATTTTAGTTTCATAAAATTGGTATTTTATCTGTTGAAATTGTAAAATCAGCATCTATATCAGTTCAATTATAATTGTGATCTTAAATTATGGCGATTTTTAACCAAAAAGCGTTTGACCTTTTAACAAGCTCGTCTTTACCTGATTCCATTAATATTGGTTGGTAATGACACTATATAACACACGATCAACAAATATATGGAAATATCAACTTTATCCGCAAATCTCTGATTTTGTTTTCTATTGCATATAAACTGATGTTCGATGCGAAAAGGGCTTTATGCATTAACATTAATGACAAAAAAATGTTAGATAATTCATAATCATTTGTACAATATTACACTGTAACCGATTGTATCAAAGCCCTTTTTGCTAGAAATCCATATAAACCATCTAAAAAAGTTATATAAATCCCAGTTTTAATTTTTTATTAATTAATCTCGTTTCTTTTAATATATAATCCATCGAAAACATTGTACATTTTATCAAAAAAAAAAAAAAAAAAAAAACTAAGCGTTGTCAAAATGTTAACTTAATTTAATCCCATTGATATGATGGGGAAATGTCATTTGATGAATAACTCACTAAATTTTGGGAGATTACAAAATTTCCACAAATCATATTAAATCTCTAAATACGCATGTAAACAGACAAGAAAGTTAAAAATAAACAAAAAGCTTGTAAACATTTTCCTATTAACAAACAACATAAAATGTTAGCGGTTACGTCTACTGAATAAATTAAGGCTGCATTCATCGTAAATTTACAAATGCAGTTGACATTGGGGCAACATGACCGCAACAACAATTTTGTACCAACAAACTGTGCATCAACACTGCAAAGTGTTTAGGCCAGGTGACAAGTTTAGACCAACGAACATTTATAAATATTTTATGGCCGGTTACGTCAAATGTATGTCGCCTCGGTCTGTTTCTATTAAATGGATTTTGATTATTGGTTGCATTGTGAATGTACACCTCCACAATGGATTTTGAAGATTTATTTGTTATAAAAAAATATTTATATAGTTATATATAATGTTTATTATAAGATTAACTACGTTTCGTTAGAAAGTGAAGGGAAGTAGTAAAATCGGCTTGGGATCCCAGGTTTAAACTTCCCGGATAATACAACGGAACCTGTATTTTATTACTATTGTAAACAAATACTAAGTAATAATTGAGGTTAAGCGAAAAATTTTCAAATTACATTTTTTAATTGACTTTAACCCTAAGCGAAACATTTTCAAATTAAATTTTTATTGTCATCCCCAGTAATCAGAAACGAATAAATGTGTACGAAATCTGTGTCGAATAAAAACATTAAAAAAAATTCGAAGAAGTGGTAAGGGCCACCTAGTCAGTGATTGTATGGGTACAATATATGTACAACAACTGAATGGACTGAATAGTCTAAGTGAGCCTGATGAGTGATCTTAATCGGGCTGCCACTTTAACCTAAAGGGTGATTTGTTAAGAGCTTGATAACTTTTTAAAAAAAAAAAAACGCATAAAATTTGCAAAATCTCATCGGTTCTTTATTTGAAACGTTAGATTGGTCCATGACATTTACTTTTTGAAGATAATTTCATTTAAATGTTGACCGCGGCTGCGTCTTAGGTGGTCCATTCGGAAAGTCCAATTTTGGGCAACTTTTTCGAGCATTTCGGCCGGAATAGCCCGAATTTCTTCGGAAATGTTGTCTTCCAAAGCTGGAATAGTTGCTGGCTTATTTCTGTAGACTTTAGACTTGACGTAGCCCCACAAAAAATAGTCTAAAGGCGTCAAATCGCATGATCTTGGTGGCCAACTTACCGGTCCATTTCTTGAGATGAATTGTTCTCCGAAGTTTTCCCTCAAAATGGCCATAGAATCGCGAGCTGTGTGGCATGTAGCGCCATCTTGTTGAAACCACATGTCAACCAAGTTCAGTTCTTCCATTTTTGGCAACAAAAAGTTTGTTAGCATCGAACGATAGCGATCGCCATTCACCGTAACGTTGCGTCCAACAGCATCTTTGAAAAAATACGGTCCAATGATTCCACCAGCGTACAAACCACACCAAACAGTGCATTTTTCGGGATGCATGGGCAGTTCTTGAACGGCTTCTGGTTGCTCTTCACTCCAAATGCGGCAATTTTGCTTATTTACGTAGCCATTCAACCAGAAATAAGCCTCATCGCTGAACAAAATTTGTCGATAAAAAAGCGGATTTTCTGCCACTGATTTTGGTAATAAAATTCAATGATTTGCAAGCGTTGCTCGTTAGTAAGTCTATTCATGATGAAATGTCAAAGCATACTGAGCATCTTTCTCTTTGACACCATGTCTGAAATCCCACGTGATCTGTCAAATACTAATGCATGAAAATCCTAACCTCAAAAGAATCACCCTTTATGTACAAAAACTGGGTTGTCATACACCTCCATCATAGAATTCGTTATACGGTCCATAGTGATATAAAAAAAAACAAGTATATAGGGCCGTAAGTTCGGCCAGGCCGACTCTTATATACCCTCCACCCTGGATTGCAAAGAAACTTGTACTAAAGACTGTCATCCACAATCGAATTCCTTGGGTTGCGGTAACACTTGCCGATGGCAAGGTATCTTAAAAATTATTAACACCGTCTTCTCAATTGTAAGTTAGTCCATATGGGGTATATATTAAACAAAACAGGCCGATTAAATACGAAAATTATTCAGTTTGACAAAATTTTCTATAGAAATAAAATTTTGACAAAATTTTCTATAGAAATAAAATTTTGACAAAATTTTCTATAGAAATAAAATTTTGACAAAATTTTCTATAGAAATAAAATTTTGACAAAATTTTCTATAGAAATAAAATTTTGACAAAATTTTCTATAGAAAAAAAATTTTGACAAAATTTTCTAAAGCAATAAAATTTTGACAAAATTTTCTATAGAAATAAAATTTTGACAAAATTTTCTATAGAAATAAAATTTTGACAAAATTTTCTATAGAAATGAAATTTTGACAAAATTTTCTAAAGCAATAAAATTTTGACAAAATTTTCTATAGCAATAAAATTTTGACAAAATTTTCTATAGCAATAAAATTTTGACAAAATTTTCTTTAGAAATAAAATCTTGAAAAAAATTTTTATAGCAATAAAATTTTGACAAAATTTTCTACAGAAATAAAATTTTGACAAAATTTTCTATGGCAATAAAATTTTGGCAAAATTTTCTATAACAATAAAATTTTGACAAAATTTTCTATAGAAATAAAATTTTAACAAAATTTTCTATAGAAATAAACATTTGGTAGATTATTGTTGGGGATCGGCTATATATAACTATAGACCGATATGGACCAATTTTGGCATGGTTTTTAGCGGTCATGTACTAGCGCAATGTACCAAATTTCACCACGTATCAAATTTCAACCGGATCGGATGGATTTTGCTGTTTCAAGAGCTTCCGAGGTCAAATCTGGGGATCGGTTTAAATGGTGGTTATATTTAAGACCGGTATGGACCAATTTTTGCATGGTTGTTAGAGACCATATACTAACACCACGTACCAAATTTCAACCGAATCGGGTGAATTTTGCTCTTCTAAGGGGCTCCGGAGTTCATATCTAGGGATCGGTTTATATGCGGGCTACATATAATTATGGACCGATATGGACCAATTCCTGCATGGTTGTTAAAGACCATATAGTTAAACCACGTACCAAATTTCGGATGAATCGGATGAATTTTGCTCATCCACAAGGCTCCGGAGGTCAAATCTGGGGATCCGTTTATAAGGGGGCTATTTGTAATTATGAACCGATATGGACAACTTTTTGCATGGTTGTTAGCGACCATAAAATACCACCATCTACCAAATTTCAGCCGGGTCGGATGAAATTTGCTTCTCTTAGAGGCTCCGCAAGCCAAATAGGGGGATCGGTTTATATGGGGGCTACATATAATTATGGACCGATGTGGACCACTTTTGCATGGTTGTTAGAAACCATATTTTAACGCATTGTACCTAATTTCAACCCGATCGAATGAATTTTGCTCCTCCAAGAGGCTCCGCAAGCCAAATCTGAGCGTCGGTTTATATGGGGGTTATATATAGTTATGGACCGATGTGGACCAATTTTTGCATGGTTGTTAGATACCATATACTAACACCATGTACTAAATTTCAACCGAATCGAATGAAATTTGCTTCTCTTAGAGGCTCCGCAAGCCAAATCTGGGGATCGGTTTATATGGGGGCTATATATAATTATGGACCGATGTGGACCATTTTTTGCATAGTTGTTAAAGACCATATACTAGGTTAGGTTAGGTTAGGTTATATGGCAGCCCGATTTATCAGGCTCACTTAGACTATTCAGTCCATTGTGATACCACAGTGGTGAACTTCTCTCTTATCACTGAGTGCTGCCCGATTCCATGTTAAGCTCAATGACAAGGGACCTCCTTTTTATAGCCGAGTCCGAACGGCGTTCCACATTCCAGTGAAACCACCTAGAGAAGCTTTGAAACCCTCAGAAATGTCACCAGCATTACTGAGGTGGGATAATCCACCGCTGAAAAACTTTTTGGTGTTCGGTCGTAGCAGGAATCGAACCCACGACCTTGTGTCTGCAAGGCGGGCATGCTAACCATTGCACCACGGTGGCTCCCAAAGACCATATACTAACACCATCTACCAAATTTCAACCCGATGAATTTTGATCCTCCAAGAGGCTCCGAAAGCCGCAAGTCGGTTTATATGGGGGCTATAAGTAAAAGTGGTCCATTTGCAACACCATCCGTCCTACATTAATAGCAACTACTTGTGCCAAGTTTCAAGTTGATAACTTGTTTCGTTCGGAAGTTAGCGTGATTTCAACAGACGGACATGCTTAGGTCGACTCAGAATTTCACCACGACCCAGAATATATATGCTTTATGGGGTCTTAGAGCAATATTTCGATGTTTTACCAACGGAATGACAAAGTTAATATACTCCCATCCTATGGTGGAGGGTATAAAAAGTCGATATTCACTATACTTACCATATTTTCCCCCAAACGTCTAACCCTAATTCCACAAAATATTCACCATTTTATCAAAACAAGTTGTAAACATTTCATTTTATCTATAAATATGACTTAGTTTTGACCGATGATTGATCACTTATATTGTTGCTACTCTATAGTTGAAATAAAATTTTTTATTACATTTAAAAAGTCCATATATCGACAAACGGCCAAATCCCTGATCCACTATGTCATACTTGTCCTGGTCTGATCCATATATCAATAAATTTTGCATATTTATTTAAAAGGGGGTAGACATGGCCTTGGAAAGAAACTGAAATCAAACGAAATACTTACATACTTTAGAAGAACTTGTTTAGCCAACCGCCTATGGTAATAATTCATTAAATTGCCTTAAAGCTTTTTGTGCACTTTAGATGAAAAATCATTTTAATGAGAAATTTTTTCAAATGTTATAAGAAAATAAATATTTTGTGTTTGACCGTCCTTAAATTGTTGCCTTTTGGGCATTAACAAATTTTTTTATTGAACATACACCCACATTACAAAATATATTTCCACACCTAAAAATGCAAACTAGAAATGTTTTTTTTTGTATTCCATGTAGAAAACAAATTTATATTAGAGCTGAAATACCAGTTAATGCAATTTCTTTACAACTATCGTAAAACGAATTAATTCAAATCTATAGAAATCGCTTTCAACGTTAGAATTCTTAAGTGTGCCGGAGTAGAAGTTTTCATCGAGTTGTTTAAGTGAATTTATGTTCTCATAGATTTGTTCATATGTTGCATATTTCGAAATGTTTATTGCCCACCTTATAATGTCAATATGTTCTTCATCAAGCTGACATTCAAATCTGAAATTATTTAAAGTTTTATTGAATTTTGATTTCTTGAGTGTATAAAACGAACAAGCTTAAAAAGATTTTAACAAAAAAAAAAAAAAAATAAATAAATAAATAAATTCAAATAGAATAGAATCCTGCGTTCTCTCTTCAAATCGAATAACTAAAAATGCAAATTAAAAAGTAGTTATTTTTGTACACAGTTTTCACAATTATAACGTCAAAGTCCCTTTAAAATAAATGCTTTAAAAATTATTTCAGTAAATTTGGAACACGAATATTTAAAACTTGCGGACCCATGTTAAAGTCGAATGCCTATAACTGAGAGAGTGAACCTTTGGCTTAAAAATAAAAAAAATTAAAATTGTTTAATTAACATTTGTTTAATTAACATTTCAATTTTTAAATATGAAAATGCAAACTGTGTTGTAATTTTTTTTAATAGTTTATAGAGTCTACATTCAATGCAAGAATCTAGGCTCTTTTGAAAAATGCTTTTATTATTAAGATACAACATCTACGGCTCAGAATGAATACCAACATCTTTATGGAAAGGTCAAAATCTTTTGATCCATATAAACTTTTTTTTGGGTTTATTTTTGTATGCGTTTTATTTAACTCATCGAATTTAAGCACAATAATATTGGAGAATTTAGTTTTGATTTTTTGACCTCTGTGGACAAAACAGTATAATTCCTTTGCTTTATGAATAGTGTTCACAATAATTTACCTATGACGGAATTCATAAATTTTATGGACAAATTTCATAAATTGTGCAGTAATGACTTTGGATTTCTAAGAAGTTGTACATATTATTTATGAAATGTTTAAATTATAAATGAATTCTAGATATATTAAACAGTGATACAAAATTTAACTTTTTGACTACAAACAAAAATTCATTTATCCCATCCGAAAGTACTCGATGAGAAGAGAACAGTAATTTCTGGATTTTGCTAGTTAGATTGCAACTCGTTTTTTATGACCCTCTAAAATTTTTTCGTCAACTTTCGAGCACTTTTTGCAATTTTCTTCTATTTTTCGCAGGCAATAGCTCGAAAAATGCTGTGAATTATTTTGCTTTCTTCAACAAAGTTGTAGCTCTAGACTCTTGGCTACAAACTTTTGCAAAAAAGGAGATGTCTTTCGACAGTTTATTTTAGAGACGTTTTTACTTGAAACATAACATAATTTCTGCTTGAAATCGAGACCGAATTTGGAAAATTTAAGTTGTCGTTAAAGGACTTTGTCAGCACATGACGAAACAAGCACTAAAAATTTACATATTAAAATTTGTTTCCTATAACAAATTTTAGATTTGATAGAGAATTGTGGCTTAGAGGTATTTTTACTTCAATTTTCCACTTCCTTGGCTCGGAATGAATATCCAACTCATTAATGTGAAGGCAAAATCTTTGGAAAAGGGCAAGCAATGTATTACAAAAAAAATGTTTATTTCGTATGGTATGCATGTGCTGTTTAGATTATGTACTCGTATTCAGCGTTGCCACAATGATTTTTTTTTTGACCAACATTTTTTCAAAATTGGACCAAAATTTGTACCAGCGGACCATTTTTAAAAATTAAATTAATATCATATACTAAATATATTAAATTAATCGTCATGTGCTGTTTAGATTATGTACTCGTATTCAGCGTTGCCACAATGATTTTTTTTTTTTTGGACCAACATTTTTTTTAAAATTGGACCAAAATTTATACCAGCGGACCATTTTTCAAAATTAAATTAATATCATTTAATTTTTCCAAAATTTTGTCAAATTTTTATTTCTATTTATTTCTGTAGAAATTTTTGTCAAAATTTTATTTCTATAGAAAATTTTGTCATAATTTTACTTCTATAGAAAATGTCGTTAAAATTTTATTTCTATAAAAAAATTTGTCAAAATTTTATTTCGATAGAAAATGTCGTCAAGATTTTATTTCTATAAAAAATTTTGTAAAAATTTATTTCTATACAAAATGTCGTCAAAATTTGATTTCTATAGAGAGTTTTGACAAAATTTTATTTCTGTAGAAAATTTGGTCGAAATTTTATTTCTGTAGAAATATTTATTAAGTTCATTAGAAAATTTCAATTCTGTAGAAAATTTTGTCTAAATTTCATTTATATAGAAAAGTTTGACAAAATTTCATTTCTTTAGGAAATTTTGTCAAAATTCCAGTTCTATAGAAAATTTAGCCAAAATTTTATTTCTCTAGAAAATGTCAATATTTTAGTTCTACAGAAAATTTGTCAAAATTTTATTTCTATAGATAGTTATCGCTTCTAATGAATAGAAATTTAATTTAAACTTTAACTATAAACTTTAAAATTTTTTCAAAGTTTATTTTGTAGAAAATTTTGGGAAACTTTTATTTCTATGGAAAATATTGTTAAAATTTTATTTCTATATAAATTTTTGTTAAAATTTTATTTATACAGAAAATTTTGTCAAAATTTTTTTTCTACAGAAAATTAAAAAAATAATAATAAGTTTTTTTTTGATATATTATAAACATTTTATAAAAGACTCCATGTATATTATTAAAAAATTCATAATTTCTTAACAAGTATTTACGAAAACTATATATTACGTAAATATTTTTCTATTTTATGAAACATTTTATACATTTACAAAAATGTACTAAAAATGTATTTAGGCACAAATTTAATTTTTATTTTTTTGCATTTAGAATAGAATTTTTCTTTTTCAAAATTAAATTACCTAAAGAAAATAAACTATAGTCGAGTAAATTTTTTTTTTTCGCATCGACTCAATAACTTAAAAACACCAATTATTAATGCCGATGACAATATTTTATTCAGTACAATATATTGATATCGATATCTCCATTCCAAAGTAAGCTAAGTCTAAAAAGTGAATTTTACAGGAAACAAGTTCAGAGTTATTTTGGAATTTCTCAAAAACCTGTCTTAAAATCATGTTTATTGTAAAGTTGTTTTTTAGTATGGCCGAATTCAAAATAGTGATAATAGAACATAACTAAAAATGACTTAGACCACTTTAGACTGCACAAAGCTTTTTGCCCTTTTTGGATTGGAAATTTTTAAAACTTAAATCACAGGCTACGTACAATATTAACCATAACTTATGATAGAAGTGTCCAATAAATTCGAACTTATGACAGTATGCAATTCACATCAATCCGAATAAAAAATAACGAACTCCATCAAAAAACACTAAGTCGACTTAGCGTACTCTGGAATGAGGACATCTATATGGCCCTCATATAGCACTATTTACCAATAATGTGTCTGCGACATGTAAAAGATCCATTATTAATCCCGATGTATCTATGAGCTTCCCTAATTGACATGTTGTAGATTTTAAAGGTAGTAATCCGATCTCCATATTGGTAAAGACTGTTTTTGAACAAAATGTAATAATTCAACCTCATCGTGATGGGTATTCGACAATCAAGCTCTAATTTTTGTATATCATTATCAAAAATAATTAATATAAATAAATCCAAAAATGAAATTTATATTAATTTACTCTTCTTTTCATCTAATCAATTACAGATCAACAACTCCTGCTTGAATAGTAAAAACACCCAGTGAGCAATCAAAGCTTTTTCAAAGAAATAAAAACATCTCAAAAGATACATATCTCAGATAAATAAGTTCATATCTCTGGAACGTATCAGTGCAACGTAAACTAATCAAAAAATTTATCAAATTAAAATTATCTCTAATCAAATAGTGAAATATTTGAATATACAAAACTATAAATCATAAATGTAAAAATTAAATTTATTCAACCTATCAAAAGCGAAAAATACGCCTTATCACATATCAAATTCATTAGTGAAGAGGAATTTCAAAAATGACAGAAATTTGTGTTTTTTTTCGTTTTGGTTTCAATAATGTTGTTGTTTTTGGTTAATTAATGCAAGGCAACGCAAAAAGAAATTCAAACAAATAAAATTTACATTGAGAAAGAATAATAGCAACAATAACAAATAACAGCAGCAACAACAACAAAGAGAAAAAAATTATGCAAATAAAAGCACATTCAAATTACCATTTCAACTGCCAATTAATTCATTAAAGCCCAGCATTGAAACATAAGAGAGACCGAGAGAGCAAGAGAAGGAAAATAACATTTCCGACAGAGTGATGGGTTCCAAGAATTCTTGAAACATATCCCAAATTGTATATCAGTCTCAGTGTGAATAACCCTACATATCCTTCAATTACAAAAAAAAAAAACAAAAAAACAGCAACAATTGCTTTTATGGTAAAAAATTCAGATATCCTTCGAAAAATTCCAACTAACCCTCTAAGCTAATGGAACAAATATCACAATAGAAAACAAAAACAATCCTTCGATTCTGGGGGAGTTTATTTGACTATACAATTAAATCCATTGGCCGTTAATGCTTTGGACCTTGGGCCGCTTATTTGGTGGGCAGATAATAGGTGGCTTCTCGCTTGTCCGTCCGTCGGTCGTCTGTACAAATTTTTAAGCCATTTACAAATTGTACTTAAATGTAAATGAGAGTTTTTGTGCGGCATATAATGATGATGATGACGACGATGAGGAATAAATACAGACTTTATACTAAATGTTCGGGCGCCTTTTCTAAGTAATCTCAATGAGCGTCGAAAGGGAATGACAGTAACGCTATACCACAACCAAACACATAGCACATCAGTCGGTCACCACCAACTTTTAAATATTGCTGTTGAGTGCCGGAATTAATGCAAATTGTTAAGTTTAAATCTAATCTCTTTTTTTTTGGTCTGTGAATGAATATTGTCCTTTTTAAGTTGCCAACAGAGAGATAGAGAAAAAAATCATACTCTAAAGCTTTTTTACATTGACCGGAATATAGAACACACAGTTTTTTTCGGAATTGTTTGTTGTTCTCTCTATCTACTGATAATAGTAAAGCCAACACAATTGGTCTCCATAGCTGAATGAGAGTTGGACAAAAAAAACTTCCTAAAGGACAAATCCCAGTTTACAAAAAAATTCGAAACGATTTGGGCCAAACAAAAAGTTTAGTAATAGAAGTGAAATACCCACTCTTGTACACTTTAGTTAAGTGTGTCACTGTGATAGCAAAACAAATCTTTTGTAAAATACCGTCCTGTAATACCACCATCACCACAACCAACATTACATGTAAAACTCCTCTTCATACTAACCCTCACCGCTCCGTCACCCGGAAAAGACATCTAACAGCATCTGTAGTTATTTACATAAATTTGAAAGGTAAGTTTTTATGTTCTGCATAAAATTTAAAATTGCCTTACCTTTTATCAGGAATTCACTTTGATGCTATATATCCACCCATCTATCTATCTAACCTTCCATTCATTCGTCCATCTATCCAATTCGTCTTCGTTCGAGAAGTAATCTGGTCGTTTTTAACTTGAATATATGTAAATTATAACTGGCTTATTTTGCCAACATTTGCATAATTAAATCAAACTAACATAAATAACCATGATTGTGTTTTCATTGCTTACTTGTCCGCACCATACAATACAAGACTTTCACCCCTAGAGTGTCCACTTAAAATCAATACTTGTTACTTTAAATGCCATATTTGATTTATTCACGTAAAAGTTACACATTTACATCTCACCTCCTTCCAAAAAAAAAAATTACAAATTTACATCTCACCTCCTTCCATTTCATCCATAATATATTGAAATGATGATAATTGCAAGACAACATTAATCTTAAGCTTTTTTGGTTATGACCATAAAGAAGGACAAATTTTCTTTGAATGAAATCCTTGATTTTCAAGGGAACAATAATAACCAGGAAGGCAGCCCTATGTCTAAAGAAGAACTTCATAAAATATGTCCATAGACAAATTAGAATAAGACGCAGTCTTGTCATAACAAAACTGAGTGCGTCGACGTGTCTCTCAAATGTACTGCCGTTTGCGTCGGAAAATATCATAACATTTGTGTTTTTCATAAATTTCTGAATTAAAACCCACAAAAGCAATACCAAAACGACTATAGAAAATTAAAATAAAACATATGTGTATATTAAAGCGAATATTTATTACGGTTTTATGTGAATATTGCTGTTTTAATTTATCACTGCGCAGAGCTGCCTTGAAAAAAAATTAACAAATAAAACAATTTTTTTCTCACTAGCGTAACCCGGCCCGCTTCGCTGCGCCTTCCGAAGCATATTTGGAGGAATATTTTGCGTTAACTTAGTCAACTATATCCTTCGTGCTGAAAACAAATTCGAAAAGATTTGAATTCTTTTAAACAAATCGGACTTGATTTTTCGTTTATAGGTACAAATACGGCGGGAGAGGGTGTACCTTCTTCTATATTTCTTGTGAATTTAAGTGTGGTTTGTCAAGGAAAGGTATTCTTCTCCTCAACATATCTGAAAATTAAGCACTATATTATAATAACATACAAAGAATTACTGTTTCCCATCCAATAAATCGGAAAAAGCAAAAATAGTAAAAAATTTTACCACATTAACATTTGCTAAAATTTTGGAAAATGATGCATCCTCTACGTTGGTTGCCAATTTCATGTAAATGTAAGTTCTTTACTAAAAAGAAGTCTGGCAGAAGCCTGTGCAAAAATCATAAAATTATGTACCGAGTTCCCATTTACGGACAACCCTCTACTTTCAATTTAAGAAAAAAAACGGACAAAAGGGAACCCTCCCCCCACCTTCGCTCCACTCCGACCTGATATCGGACTATCACGTACCCTATATTAATTTCGCAACTACTCAATGGTCCCTATAAATTCTATCGAAGTAAATCGACAAATTTTATTTCAATTTTCCCCTTCCCCAACCAGATATCGAAAAATCATATACTAATTTAAAAATCATGTATAAATTTAATCACCTCCTCCCACGTTCCCTGTAAATTTCAAGTAGATCGGCGATGTTTAAATTTTGTTCTATTGTTTTAAAGGGACGTCACTTTCCCCGATACAATATCGACAAACACCGTAGTGAATAGCACCCCTAACCTTCCCTGAAAATTCTTGAAACTTTCCTTCAAGTGTGGGGCAAGGAAGGTTGCCTCTTCGTTCATAACCTTCCCCCACTGCCTATGTAAATTTCAAGAAAACTTAAGAATTGTTGTTTTTTTGCAGTTTTAGAGGAGGACCTCCTCCCCGACTAAATATCGAAAAAAGATGTAGCGTATCTTTTGTAAACGTCCCGGAAAATGTCAAGCAAATTGTAAGCCTAAAGGGGCGGCCTCTCGTCCGTCCAAATATCACAAAATCAGGTATCAACTATTAACATCGTAGCCTCTTCCAGTCCTCTGTAATTTTCAAGTAACTCGGTAAAGTTTAATTGTTTCTCTGTATGTACTTAAGAGAAGCGGATGTGTTCCTATGCCCTTTTATTTTTATTAAAAAATCGAGAACCTGATATAAATTTCATAACCCATTTTTTCCGTAAAATTTCAGTCGGGGGAATTTAGTTTTGTTTGTACTTTCAAACAAAAAAATTCGGGCAAAGGGGTGGTCCCCCTCCCCGACCAAATATAGTAAAATAATGTAGCGAATTTTTGTCTAGATGCCAACCCTAACATTCAATGAAAATTTCAAGCAAATCGCATTATTTTGTTCCAAGTTTCAAAAAGTAGGGCAAGGGGGAGGTCCCCCTCCCCATCCACATATGAAATCATCGGGTACCCCATATTAATTCCGTAACCTCGCCACATGTTCTCTGTAAATCTCAGATAATTTAGAGAATTTTAGTTTTTTCACTGTACTGTCGAACAAAGTGGAGGCCCCCCTCTGCCACCAAATATCGAAATAAAAAGTAGCGGATCTTTGTCTAGATGCTAACCCCAATCTTCAATGAAAATTTCAAGCAAATCGGTCAACTTTGGTCCAATTTTCAAAAAATCCGACGAAGGGGAGGTCCCCCTCCGCGACCAGGTGTCAAAAAATGAGGTACCCTATTTTCACCACATGAACGCCCCCTACGATCTCTGAAAGTTTCAAGTAAATCGGTTCAGCCGTTTCGGAGCCAACTCGGAACATACAAACAAACAAACATAGATTGAATTTTATATATATAGATAGTCCTTTATACCTTGACATTTGCTTTCAATTATCTTTGATATGTTTTTTATTCACAGTTGCCACTGTAGCCAAAATAATCTACTAAAAATTGGGGAAAATGTTACCAAAAAACCTACCAAACAAAAATTTCTTATATTGTCAAAATTTTATTTCTATAGAAAATTTTATCAAAATTTTATTTCTATAGAAAATTTTATCAAAATTTTAATTCTATAGAAAAATTTGTTAAAATTTTATTTCTATAGAAAATTTTGTCAAATTTTATTTCTATAGAAAATTTTGCCAAATTTTAATTTCTCTAGTATATTTTGTCAAAATTTTGTTTTTATAGAAAATGTTGTAAAAATTTTATTTCTATAGATAATTTTGTCAAAATTTAATTTCTATAGAAAATGTTGTCAAAATTTTATTTCTACAGAAAATTTTGTCAAATTTTAATTTCTATAGTATATAAATTTTGTTTTTATAGCAAATTTGTGGAGTAACTCTTAGTTGGAAAGGATTATTTTTCAAAATCTACCAGAATATCAAGAATTCTACCAATTTACCAAACAGTAATATAGGTTAGGTATAGTGACAGAATTCTACCAACGGTGGAAACCGAGGTTTTATTACGTCTTTACAGAGTAACACTGAAAGAACAGTTTTTCTTTCTGAGGAACAACAAACAAATGTTTCTTTTGACTCTAATATAAAAATTATTAGTGACTATCGCTGAATCGTTTATCGCCAATTCGGATTTAGTTTTCGTTAAAGAAAATATTTTACGTTAAAGGGGAATTTAGTTTGTCTTAAATTTCTTTCTAGAGTATTTCTTGTTTGGATGTAGAATGTGACGAAAATTTAATTATTTTTTTGCCTTTTTTATTTTGCATTCTTATTTCAAACGAAATTCGAATTACTGGAATACTTCCTTCCTGCTGAGGAATTATTACCATATCAATGGATTCTTAAAAAAATTACATTTGAAAAACGTAAAGAAAAATACAACGTTTGCAAAATGTGTGCCGAAAACATTTTTCTTTTGTTAGAGTTTTTTCTTCGAAAATTTTAAACTTTTATCGCAAAAAAAAAATTGTTTACAAAATTTTTTATTTTTTCAATAAAAAAAAAAATAGTTTTGAACCAAAACACAGTCCACTTCGTTTATATCAAGTAATATTCTTTTCTGACTTTAAGTCTTTAATAAGACATATTTTACAGTTTCATAGTAAAAATGTAATGTTGAACCCCTTTTCGGAATCTTCCGAACATATCTGGAATACGAGTATATGCAAAAAAAAAAAAAAAAAAAAAAACATTTTGGTGTTCGGTCGAAGTAGGGATCGAACCCAGGACCCTTGGTATGCAAGGCGGACGTACCAACCACTGCTCCACCGTGCCCAACTAAATGTATGTTTCTCTTAAATAAAATTTGTTTAATCAGCTCGTGGGCGCTGCAAACTATGCTATATAAATATAATTTATAACGATAATTGTCTATTAATTACTTAATAATAATTGTCTATTAATTACTTATTAATAACTGCTATGTAGCCCAGTGGATAGTGTCTTGGCTTATAAATTGCATGGTCCGCGGTTCGATTCTCCGTCCAGGCGAAGGGTAAAGTTTAAAAAATTTATAAAATCGAATAATTTCTTCTACATTGTTTGTATTACAGAAAAAGATGCTAAGAACTAAAAAACCTCGTGGAAGTGAGAAAGATGTGAGGGAAAATGCAAGTAGCCAGAAAAGATTGTTGTTTTGAGTTAGTCTTTATGAAATTGTTTTTACATCCTGCAAAAGAATAAACGTTTATCACAAAAAGTAAATACTTTTATTGCCAATAAACTTCCTTACAGCGAAAAGCACATGAGAAACGATCTATGTTTGTCTAAAATTTCGTTTGGGAGTAAAGAATTATTTTTTTGCGTATGTGTCTTATAACAAAGTCATCTGAAATACATTGCCTCCCATTCGATTTTGCACCAATTCCCTTTTCAAAAAGAAGAATTTCATTTCTTTTTATTAGTTTTCGGTTTTTTTTCCTGGAATTTTAATACATGCAGAATATGAAACCTTGAGCTGCATAATCTTTAAGGTTTATCAAATTAAGATTAATCTTTATTATATCGTTACTTAAATCAATTGACCACGACATTGATATATCCAGTAAAGACAGAATATATTATGGGCTTATGATTGACTATTGAGAAATGTCAGTAAGCCTTATTTCATATGGCTGAAACTGATCACATTTGCTATTAGGTAAATTACCGAATAGTTATTACGAAATTAACACTTTTATTGTAATTGTGTTTTTTTTGGGGTATATGTATCTGTTATAAATGTTACCAGTCACTTTAACTCCAGTCACAATAAATTTTAATTGATTCCGAAGTTATGAGGCAATGAATGAACATAGAAGGTGTTTGGGAAAATGTAAAAAAAAATATTACATTATATGGTAGCATGATATATCTAAAACAACGCGTCGTCGTGCCCTCATAAACACACGAAAAATGGTTAATTGTTTTACCAGGGCGGACGGTAGTTGAAGGTTGTGCGTATGATTTCCACTCATCTTGAAGTGGTAATAACGAAAAAGAGGCAGGTTTCAATTTATCTTTGTAACAGTTTTACTTTATTTATGTGTATTAATTCAAGTTAACATTTTGAAGCAACAAATCAGACTAACACCATTTGAAAATTGCTCGTGTACCAAGCTAAAGTCAGATTATATTAAAATATTTTGTCAGTTAATGGAAAATAAATTACGTTAATCAAAAACCATAACGAATTTCGAACTTTACTTTAAGTGTAGTTTTAAATAAAAATAAAAAGTGAACAGTCTATTTCAATAAAGCCAATATAACTTTACTTCAGTTTATGGAATTATTATATTTGGAGAAGTTTCCTCTACTTTAATAATTTTTTTGTGTACGTTAGTGAAATGAACTAAACAACTGGAAAAAAAATATACACAAATGAAGCAAAAAGATTTTCTAAATTCGTATTTCTCACAAAAGGGTTCATCATTTCTTTAAATTTGCAAATTTTACTACAAATGCGCCTAAAGACATTCTTGCAATTTTTAACCCCAATTTGTTCCTTTGAACTACATAATTTTCTGAAGTGAAAAAAAAAAATAATTATGTCTAATACATTTTCTTGAATTTGTCGACAAATATTTACTTATTTTTGTGTTATCGGCATGAAGTCAGCGTTTGAAATATTGTTTTTAATCTAAATTTTCTAAAATTAACGAACATTTTTCTGGTGGGTTCACTGTTTTTTCAGTGCAATGTAAGATAGAGTGAGAGCCGTTCTGTTGCATTGGCTACTGGAAACTAAAAACGAAAATCAGAGGTAAACAAGTAAATACGGCCGTAAGTTCGGCCAGGCCGAAGCTTATGTACCCTCCACCATGGATTGTGTAGAAACTTCTTCTAAACACTGCCATCCACAATCGAATTACTTAAGTTGCGGTAACGCTTGCCGATGGCAAGGTATCTTTAAACCTCCTAACACCATATTCTAAATTGTATGTAAGTCCATATGTGGTATATATTAAATCAAAAAAGATCGATCAAATACGTATGTAATTCAGTTTGCCAAAATAGACATAAAATTTTGACAAAATTTTCTACAGAAATAAAAATTTTGATAAAAATTTCTATAGAAAGAAAATTTTGACAAAAATTTCTACAGAAATAAAATTTTAACAAAATTTTCTATAGAAATAACATGTTGACAAAATTTTCTATAGAAATGAAATCTTGGTAGATTATTTTTGGCTCGAGTGGCAACCATGATTATGAACCGAATAAAATTTTAACAAAATTTTCTATAGAAATAAAATTTTGAAAATGATGAAAATTTGATTATGAACCGAATAAAATTTTAACAAAATTTTCTATAGAAATAAAATTTTGACAAAATTTTCTATAGAAATAAAATTTTTAAAAAATTTTCTACAGAAATAAAATTTTGGTAGACTATTTTTGGCTCGAGTGGCAACCATGATTATGAACCGATATGGACCAATTTTTGTGTGATTGGAGATCGGCTATATATAACTATAGACCGATACGGACCAATTTTGGTATGGTTGTTAGCGGCCATATACTAACACCACGTTCCCAATTTGAACCGGACCGGATGAATTTTGCTCCTCCAAGAGGCTCTGGAGGTCAAATCTGGAGAACGTTTTATATGGGGGCTATATATAATTATGGACCGATATGGACCAATTCTGGCACGGTTGCTAAAGATCTGGTGATCGGTTTATATGGGGGCTATATATAATTATGAACCGAGGTGGACCAATTTTTGCATGGTTTTTAGAGACGAACATCATGTACCAAATTTCAGGCGCATCGGATGAAATTTGCTTCTCTTTGAGGCTCCGCAACCCAAATCTGGGAATCGGTTTATATGGGGGCTATATATAATTAAGGACCGATATGGACCAATTTTTGCATGGTTGTTAGAGACCATATACCAACACCATGTACAAAATTTCAGCCAGATCGGATGAAATATGCTTCTGTTGTACCAAATTTCAGGCGCATCGGATGAAATTTGCTTCTGTTTGAGGCTCCACAAGCCAAATCTGGGGATCGGTTTATATGGGGCTATATATAATTAGTGACCGATGTGGACCAATTTTTGCATGGTTGTTAGAGACCATATACCAACATCATGTACCAAATTTCATCGAAATCAAATCGAAAACCTGAAGCCGCTGAGACGACAAAGAGAGTTGCCGTTAGTTTCAAGCGAAACCCTAACCTCTCTCTCCGAGATGCCGCAAATAAGCTGGGTGTATCGTCTATAACCGTGCGTCGAGCCAAAAAACGAGCCGGACTATCGACTTACAAGAAGGTAGTGACTCCAAATCGCGATGATAAACAAAATACGACGGCCAAAGCGCGATCCCGGAGGCTGTACACGACGATGCTGACGAAGTTTGACTGCGTGGTAATGGACGACGAAACCTACGTCAAAGCCGACTACAAGCAGCTTCCGGGACAGGAGTTTTATACGGCAAAAGGAAGGGGAAAGGTAGCAGATATTTTCAAGCACATAAAACTGTCAGAGTTCGCAAAGAAATATCTGGTTTGGCAAGCCATCTGTACCTGTGGCTTGAAAAGCAGCATTTTCACAGCTTCCGGGACTGTCAACCAAGAAATTTACGTGAAAGAGTGTTTGAATAAACGTCTGCTGCCTTTCCTGAAGAAACACGGTTGTTCCGTACTGTTTTGGCCGGATTTGGCATCTTGCCATTACGGTAAAAAGGCCATGGAGTGGTACGCCGCCAACAGCGTGCAGGTGGGCTACTGTCAAGCGGAACCTAAAGAAGACCAAAAAAAAACTGCTAAGGACGAGCAGCAGTTCAAGGCAAACTGGCTTTCTGCGGCGAAGAAGGTGGACAAGGTGGCTGTACAAAATCTGATGGCAGGTGTCAAGCGTGAGGCCCGGCAATTCGGATTTGGAAAAGCGAAAGCCTAACTGAATATTTTTCCTGAATTTTATACTAATTGAACTTCAAAAAGAAATTTATTTTGATTTTTTAAATAAACGATTTCACCGATTTACACGCGTTTCCCTTGACCAAATTTTGACTGTATCACCCTTTAGAGCAATATTTCGTGTGTTACAAACGGAATGACAAAGTTAATATACCCCCTTCCTATGGTGGAGGGTATAAAAAAACTAAAGTTTCTTTAAGTAAAATTAAAATTCACAAAATTCGCGTCTCCCACTAAGTTCAGAGTTAGTTCAGAATTTCTTATAATTTGTAAATGTTACCAATTACGAGCCTATCATGAACTTCGTATGGCAAAGACAATTTTGCAATTTGCGTTGGTAATACAATATAATTAGTTTAGGTTAGGTATAGTGGCAGCCCGATATTTCAGGCTCACATAGGCTATTCAGTCCATTGTGATACCACAGTGGTGAGCTTCTCTCTTATCACTGAGTGACAATGGATCTACTTTTTATAGCCGAGTCCGAATGTCATTGCACATTGCAGTGAAACCACTTAGAGAAGCTTTGAAATACGCAGTAATGTCACCAGCATAACTGAAGTGGGATAATCCAACGCTGAAAATTTTTTTTGGGGTTCGTCGAATCTGGGTTTGAACCCACGGCCCTGCAAGGTGGACATGCTAACCATTGCATCACGGTGGCTCCCTATGTGTTTCAGTATGTGTACATCCGTCCTTACGGTATGTTCTGCTCACAAGTAAATTTTCTATCACAATTTTGATCAAATCTGGCCTTCACTTTATCATTTCTGGTGTTGTTACCATTTTTTTAAGCACTTTTTGGAGGCGATACACGGTAATGACCAATGGTACGAGAAATAAAAGATTTATTCACATTTGAATGTTGAAGGGCTCTATCGATATCTAAATACACTGAAAGAAGAATTTTCTTTTCTGAGTAACGAAATTTTAGACAAACGAAGATTTCTTTTGACGCTAAACAATTTTCTTTTGCAGAAAATAAAACAGATTAGAGATCATTGTTAAAACGTTTGTCATGAATTCGTTTTTATTTGCTTTCAATGAAAATACTTTATGTCAAAGGGAAATTTCGTTTGTCTACAATTTCATTCCTTAGGAAAGTATTTTTTCTTTGGGTGTATGAAGCAATCACACTTTCACGTTTGAATTTCATTACGAATAACATTTCTCAAAGTTATGCATCAAAATGCTTTTGTAAATTTAAACAATAAAATTAAATGTCGCTGGAATGCTCTTCTAGGAGGCTCCAGAAGTCAAATTTCAATAATTACAACAATGTTTAATGTTGGCGTAGTCATCGTGGTGTAAATGATGGACTCTCTTAGTCATTGTGATATTTCCATTGAAGTATTAAGTGAATTTATTTGTAATGGCTTAATTTTTGCTTGCCAAATGCTTAAAAATAAAAACAAGTGACAGCTACCAAAACACCGGTTGAGTTGATGTGACACCTTTTTGTTGAAAATCCATTTCATATGATCCCATGTTTTTCGTCCACTTGAAATTTGGTATGAGTAATTGGTATCCTATTGCTGTTCCCATCAAAAACAAAAATGTTTTTCATTATCATCATGCGAAACACATTACCTTTATCAAAAGTTCGCTGTAGTAGTATTTTGTAATTACTGGTGAACAGATATTTTCCATTACAAAATTTCTTACTCTCATTGGGAAATTTTCCCCGAAATTGATTTTTAACAAAATAATAATTACATAAGAATATAATTATTGCATAAAAATCTGGTACATTGAAATTCAATTAACGTTAACCTTTTCCAGTTTCCGTTTATAAAAACCATTTTATCTGTGGCACGATTTCTATGAAAATAAATAAAAACAAGCAACAAAATATCCCAAAAAGGGAAGCAAAAGCTTCAGTTGTCCAATGTATTTAATTAACCTAATTGCCAAATTTATTTCTCTCCTAAAGTGATAATTTGTTTGTGTTTAAACCTTTTAATAATGAATGTTGAATCTTGTATTTGAATCATTAGGAAAACTGATAAATTAATTTCTTATACTTTAATTGGATAGATTATAATATTCTTTTGATAGTGCTTAACCTAATAATCTAATAAGTTTATAAAAAAAACTTTCCATAATTCATAAATGCAATTAAAATTGTGTAAATTATAGGTTTAAAGTCATTCTTTAGATATATTTAGATAAATTGTAAGTCATTAAATTAGGTCATTAATTTATTATAAATAATAGCTTAAAATAGAAATTTTAAACAAATGAATTACTCGAAATTAATTTCTAATTATAACGACTCCATTGAAAATCTCTCCATTCTCACGTAACTGATATAAAACCAATATGTTAAAGGCTATAATTTTGGAGATCGTTTACTATTTTTCTCATCTGGTGATGGAATGATAATGCACAGTGGTTCCAAATAGTTTTTTTTTTTTTTTTGAAAAATTCTGCAACTTTTGAATGTATAAAGATATAAAAATAATATTTTTGTGGAAGCTGAGTTGTTTTCTTGTCTTTTCGCAAGCGTGAATCCTTGTGGGTCCAAAAGCTTTATTTGTCCAAAAACTTGCTGCAGAAGATTTTAATATCCTAATATACAGCAGAGAAATATGCAAATTGCAAAACAATATATATTTTTTTAAATTAATTAGGTAGAAGGGGATTGACGACATTGATGCTGGGCACAGAATACCAAATCCGGGAGTAAGTTTTGTGGAAGGTGTGTGTGATGTCGGCTAAAAGAGCAGTAGGGAGTTACCTTAACAATGGGAGATATTTGGATGTCAACCGGTTGGGAATAAGAAGAACAAGACCTATCGTGAAGAAATAGTTACGTGATATTAAAGATTACGCAAACTAAATTTTAGGATTCGAAATTTACAAAATATTAAGGACAAATTTCTTTAAAATAATGAAATTTTAATTAAAATAAAGTTTATAATCTTTGCTTCAAAATTGTTTTTCATTAAATTTAGGACAAAAATTTTGTAAACTTGTATCCCTCCGTTAAAGTCGCATGTCTTTGAACTAAGGCTACTTAACTGAAATATTGAAACTTTAGATATACGGCCGTAAGTTCGGCCAGGCCGAATCTTATATACCCTCCACCATGGATTGCATAGAAACTTGTACTAAAGACTGTCATCCACAAATTTTTAAAAAAATTTCTATAGAAATAAAAATTTGACAAAATTTTCTATAGAAATAAAATTGTGACAAAATTTTGTATAGAAATAAAATTTTGACAAAATTTTCTATAGAAATAAAATTTTGACAAATTTTTCTATATTAATAAAATGTTGACAAAATTTTCTATAGTAATATAATTTTGGTAGATTATTTTTGGGGATCGGCTATATTTAACTATAGACCGATATGAACCAATTTGGCATGGTTGTCAGAGGGCATATACTAGCGCAATGTACCAAATTTCACCATGTACCAAATTTCCACCGGATATCCATGGAGGTCCGGAGTTCAAATCAGGGGATCCGTTTAAATGGGGGCTATATATAATTATGGACCGATGTGAACCAATTTTTGCATGGTTGATAAGACCATATACTAACACCTTGTACAAAATTTCAGCCGGATCGGATGAAATTTGCTCATCCAAGGGGCTCCGGAGGGCAAATCTGGGGATCGGTTTATATGGGGGCTTTATATAATTATGTACCGGTATGGCATGGTTGTTGGAGACCATATACCAACACCACGTACCAAATTTCAACCGGATCGGGTGAATTTTGCTCTTCCAAGGGGCTCCGGAGGGCAAATCTGGGGATCGGTTTATATGGGTGCTATATATAATTATGGACCGATGCGGACCAATTTTTGCATAGTTGTTGGAGACCATATACTTACTCCATGTACCAAATTTCAGACAGATCGGATGAAATTTGCTTCTCTTAGAGGCTCCGCACGCCAAATCTTGGGATCGGTTTCTATGGGGCTATATATAATTATGGACCAATGTGGACCAATTTTTACAAAGTTCTTGGAGACCCATGTACCAAATTTCAGACGGATCGGATGAAGTATGCTTTTCTTATAGGCTCCGCAAGCCAAATCTTGGGATCGGTTTATATGGGGGCTATAGATAGTTATGGACCGATGTGGACCAATTTTTGCATAGTTGATGGAGACCATATACTTACTCCATGTACTAAATTTCAGACAGATCGGATGAAATTTGCTTCTCTTAGAGGCTCCGCAAGCCAAATCTTGGGATCGGTTTATATGGGGCTATATATAATTATGGACCGAAGTAGACCAATGTTTGCAAAGTTCTTGGAGACCCATGTACCAAATTTCAGACGGATCGGATGAAATTTGCTTCTCTTAGAGGCTCCGCAAGCCAAATCTTGGGATCGGTTTATATGGGGGCTATATATAATTATGGACCGATGTGGACCAATTTTTGCATGGTTGTGAGAGACGATATACATACATCATGTAACAAATTTCAACCGGATCGGGTGAACTTAGCTATACGTAAAATTGGTCCGATATGGCCCATTTGTAATACCATCCGACCTAAATCAATAACAACTACTTGTGCCAAGTTTGAAGTCGATAGCTTGTTTCGTTCGGAAGTTAGCGTGATTTCAACAGACGGACGGACATGCTTAGATCGACTCAGAATTTCACCACGACCCAGAATATATATACCTTATGGGGTCTTAGAGCAATATTTCGATTTGTTATAAACGGAATGACAAAGTTAATATACCCCGCATTCTTTGATGGAGGGTATAAAACGCTTTAAATATAGGCTACGACTTATTTTGAGGATTTAACGTCTTTGATTTAAAGTTTTTTTTTTTGAATTAAGAAAACATTGTTTACTTTGAAGTATCCGTTATATATTTGATTTTTAAACTGGCAATTTTTTGTACGTGAGTACCTTTATTAGTAAACCGCGAAAAGAGAATGAAAATTTGGTAAATGAGATCTGTATCCTTATTTTAATTTTAATGGTCCTAGATTCAAAGCCAGATAGGTCGCTAAAATATGTCTTTATTTTAAAGAAGCCGCATCTTTGGCTCGGAATCAATATCAAAATCCTTAAGGGAAGGTCAAAATCTTTGGTTTCAAGTAAACTGTTCTTTTGAGGGTAGTTAAAAAATTAGTATACCCCAATCCCGTGGTGAAGACTTTAATTATAACTGTTAAAATGTTAAATTGTTAGACTTTTTTGATATCTCATTCAAGGTTGTAAGTAAAGATAAAGATTTCACTCAAACATCTGTATGTCTTTCAAACTCCAAAACAAACTTTGCAATCTCACAATCATTTGTCCTTCTTGTGACAAATTTTACAGATTACCTTTCGTGTTGAAAAATGTTGACCAATCAGATTTGGGTTGGTAAAATATTCTCATATTTTTGTTACGATTTCCTTCAACACTCTAAGGAAAGTTCATTTTCATCATTTCAGTCGTACAAATTCACAAAATAAAATTCTCTTACAAACAAAAAAAAGATCATAAATTCTTGGAGTTGTGTTGTTTTTTTTTTGCTATCCTCAGTAGTAACAACTTTTCGTTAAAAACCAAAAGTGTCACGAATATCTCATGGGACAAAGATGTTATCGCATGAATTTCCGTTATTCTTAACCTGTCGCAAAACACAAAAAGGCAGAAACAAACATGTTCTTGACACTTGAATAATTAATGGTCAATGGGAGGACAAAAAAAAAACACACAATATTTGTTATTATACCTTTCGCTCTCATTTATTTATTAAATTTCGAATGAATTCCAGGTGGTTAAACGCGGTGACCTTCAGTTTTTTTGCTTTTATTGGATACCAATATTAAATATAAACGTTAAACATGTGGGCTCTTAGCGTTAGAAGGGTCTTAGAAAAATTCTGGAGAGGATGGGTATGAGGTGTATCTCAAGAAAAAACGAAACAAAAAAATTATCTTGGGTTAAAATATTTTTAAGAGAAAAAAAAACACAAATTTATAACAAGTTTTATATCTCGTATATCTAAGTCTTATATCATCCACCATAGGATGGGGGTATACTAACATTGCAATTCCGTTAGTAACACATAGAAATATAGGTATCAGGACCCATAAAGTATATATAGTCCGGATCGTGGTGAATTCTCAAGTCGATTTAGAGATATCGGTCCGTCCGTTTGTTGAAATCATGCTAACTTTTGAACAAATAAAGCTATTAACTTGAAACTTGGTACAAGTTGTTTTTATTGATGTATGTCGGATGGTATTGCAAGTATTCCATTTTGGACCACTTTTAGGTATAGCCCCCATATGAACCGACCCCGCAGATTTGGCTTGCGGAGCCTCTTGCAAGAGCAAAATGTTATCCGATACGGCTGAAATTTGGTTCGTGGTGTTAGTATATGCTCTTACCAAGTAAAAATTGGTCCATATCCATATATAGCTCCCATGTAAATCCATCCCCAGATTTAATTTCCGGAGCCTCTGCACAGAAAAAAATTTCCGTAGTTAAACTAACGCTAAATTTAACTTATTTTTATTGAAAAAAAATTTTTTTGCTTGTAGTTATATTTTATTTTTATCGAAATTTTCCACAGCTTAATGAAATCTTACTTTTTTATGTATGTCTCAAAAATTTTATGAACTAAACGTGAGTATAAAATTCAGTGACCGAACTCATAAAATCAATATGAACTAAAACAAATGAAAATTTTCGTACCATTCCCAAAAATAGTAAGAATGAACTACTATATGGTTAAAATGGTCATGATTTGGCGCCAATGATTTTCTTCTTTACTTTTAGTTAATTTTTTCTTCTAAGAGATGATGTAATTTCGTGAACTGCAGTTAAAAAGTACAACAGGGCATTAAAATTTCCTGGTTTTAACAAAGCTTTGTGGAAATCTCAAAATGTGGAGTAAAATTTAGTTCAATTTTCGTGCGTGGTAGTTCATTCTTCCTATAAAACAGTTCACTTTTTTCGGTGTGGGAAAGGCTCCGATCCGTTTGAAATTTGTTACTTGGTGTTAGAATATGCCCTCTAGCCAACATACAAAAATTCATATCCGTCCATAATTATATATAGTCCCCATATATTAGTTCATATCTGTTCATAGTTATTTATAGATTTTTCTATATAAACCGATCAAGAACTAAGGAGGCTTATATAGGTGTTTAATTTGACATTTTGTATCTAGAATAGTATTCATATGGACTAAATTTGGACAATTCAAAAGCCTCAGGCTCACTTAGAATATTCAGTCCATTGCGCTACCACATTTTAGCTCAATGACAATGGACCTATTTTAATTGCCGAGTTCAAACGGCGTTACATATTGTGACGAAACCAATTAGAGAGTCTTCGAAACACCCAGAAATATGAGTGTTTCCATTACTGAGACACCATTATCCACCGCTGAAAAACTTTTTGTTATTTGGACGAAAAGGGGTTTGAACCCAAGACCAGTGTTTCCAGTATATTGTGGCGAAACCTCTCAGAGAGTCTTGGCAACACTCAGAAATATGACCAGCATTACTAAAACACCATAATTCACCGCTGAAAAACTTTTTGGTATTTGGTCGAAACTGGGTTTGAACCCACGACCAGTGTTGCCAGTATTTTTCTGGCTGGGACCAGTGTTTCGTAAATCAGAACGTTTTCGTCCCCAAAAATTGCCAATTTAAATTTCTCACAAAAATCCCCAATATATTTTTTTTATTTTTTTTTTAGGGAACCATTAAGAAGATAAGTAAAAAGTCCAACTTCAAAAATTTTTGTCATACCATCAGAGCACCAGGAAACCGGTGATCATCTTACAAATGTCCAAGAAATGAAAATGGCAACTCGGGTCACCACGTTGGAACCCACGACCAGTGTTGCCAGTATATTTGTGGCTGGGTTTGAACCCACGACCGGTGTTTCCAGTATTTTTCTGGCTCTTGTCAATAAATCAAAACGTTTTCGTCCCCAAAAATTCCCAATTTAAATTTCTCACAAAAATCCCCAATATATATTTTTTTTATTTTTTTTATGGAAACAATAAAGAAAATAAGTAAAAACTCCAAATTCAAAAATTTTTGTCATACCATCACAGCACCAGGAAACTGGTGATCGTCTTTCAAATGCCCCAGAAATGAAAATGGCAGCTCAATGAAAATTTCCTTTTAAATACCAATCAAGTAATAAAATTGGATTGTAGATCAATATGAAGGTGAAACATAATTTCATAATTTCTATATTTATGAGATATATTGTCCAAATTAGTGATGACCACTGAGGAGGGGATAACATTTAGGCCCGCGTTCCAATGAAATGATTTCACAATTGTCGGAAAATGTGTTAGCCAAGCTGAGTAAAATTATAAATTAGCGCTTGGGCCCCAAAAATCAAACCCTGTGTCCATTTCTAGCCCAAATGCGCCATTTCCACCCTATTGTCTGTCATGAAATAAAGATGAGTTTTTATATCCTCCACCATAGGATGGGGGGTATATTAACTTTGTCATTCCGTTTGTAACACATCGAAATATTGCTCTATGGGTCGAGGTGAAATTCTGAGTCGATGTAAGCATGTCCGTCCGTCTGTTGAAATCACGCCAACTTCCGAACGAAACAAGCTATCGACTTGAAACTTGGCACAAGTAGTTGTTATTGATGTAGGTCGGATGGTATTGCAAATGGGCCATATCGGTCCACTTTTACGTATAGCCCCAATATAAACGGACCCTCAGATTTGGCATCCTGAGCCAAATCCGGCTGAAATTTGGTACATGGAGTTGGTATATGGTCTCTAAAAACCATGCAAAAATTGGTCCACATCGGTTAATAATTATATATAGCCCCCATATAAACCGATCCCCATATTTGGCTTGCGGAGTCCTCATCCGATCCGGTTGAAATTTGGAACATGGTGTTAGTATATGGTCTGTAACAACCGTGCCAGAATTGGTCCATATCGCTCCATAATTATATATAGCCCCCATATAAACCGTCCTCCAGATCTGACCTCCGGAGCCTCTTGGAGGGGCAAAATTCATCCGGTCCGGTTCAAATTTGGAACGTGGTGTTAGTATATGGCTGCTAACAACCATACCAAAATTCCTCCATATCGGTCTATAGTTATATGAAGCCGATCTTCAATCGCACAAAAATTTGTCCATATCGGCTCATAATCATGGTTGCCACTCGAGCCAAAAATAATCTACCAACATTTTATTTCTATAGAAAATTTTGTTAAAATTTTATTTCTATAGAAAATTTTATTAAAATTTAATTTCTATAGAAAATTGTGTCAAAATTTTATTTCTGTAGAAAATTTTGTGAAAATTTTGTTTCTATAGAAAATTTTGGTAAAATTTTGTTCCTATAGAAAATTTTGTTAAAATGTTACTTCTATAGCAAATTTTGTCAAATTTTTTTTCTATAGAAAATTTTGTCAAACTGAATTATATACGTATTTAATCTGTCTTTTTTGATTTAATATATACCACGTATGGACTTACTTACAATTTAGAAGACGGTGTTAGGAGGTTTTAAGATACAGTTCCATCGGCAAGCGTTACCGCAGCTCAAGTAATTCGATTGTGGATGGCAGTGTTTAGAAGAAGTTTCTACGCAATCCATGGTGGAGGGTACATAAGCTTCGGCCTGGCCGAATTTACGGCCATATATACTTGTTATTTAATTAATTTTTTATTTAATTTTGACGATTTCCTGTGGTTTGTTTTCATGATGTAGAAATAACACGAATTTCATGTAAATGTCATTTATTTTGTCGAACCGATTTCGAAAAAAAAATTTCGCAATTTTATTGAAATTCTCCATCGAATCCCCAATTCCCCAATTGAAAATTTTCGTCCCCAATTTGGGGATAATCACCAATACTGGTAACATTTGCCACGACCATTTATATGCAAGGAGTGCATGCTAATCATCCGAACTTCAGAAAACAAATATTCTTGAACTATGTGTGGAGCAGTGTTACTGTCTATAAGATAAACTATTGACGAATTTTTATATATTTCTCGGAACATTATCAATTTCTTTCAGTAAAAATACGAAAAATGTTGGCTGAAATTATGTAAAAGTTTCGTTAAAGGTGAAAAATTGTGACCAATTGCGACATAAAATCGTCCCTAATAGTGTTCCGATTTTTGAAGCATAAAACATGACCAATGTTTTGCCCATAATTCTGACATCTTTAGGTGATTTGCAATGCCAAACGACATATTACGGCCAAATAATCTACCTTTTTGACCTAGTGGAAGGAATTCATAAAGCTACCTTAGAAATGTCATATAATGTAAACCAATCACAATACTACATAAGATTGAAATAGATAAATAAATATTTCTTTGAAAATCACAAAGTTGGTACTAAGGAAAAGAACTCACAAAAACAAGAAAAAAAAACCTATTAGCCAAAGGGTCAAATACGAAGAAAAATAAAAGACAAAATACCTACAAACTGAGACATGAACGAACAAAGCCTCTGTGGAAGTTTTGGGTGACCAACAATTAATGGCTAATTAAGTGTGGCCAAACAGGTCGACAGGTTATTGTTGTGATTCGATTGAGGTGAACTGGTGCGGGTCGTGTGAGATGAGATATTGTGGACGAGTCAAATTCTTTAGGGGTCTTGTTTTTTGTGCTTCAAGTTTGTGTTTTTTTTTCTTTCTTGGGATACGTGTTATTTGAGAATTATAGAAGACCCAAAACGTATAGTGTACATAAAATGAAAAAAGAAGAAAAATATATTTACCATCAATGAATCGTAGCTAATTCGATAATTCTAATAAAAAAAAAAAAACATCATAAAATCATCGAATTTTAAATTTATGAAGGGCAGCTATCAAATACAAATCCAATATTTTATATCTTAAATCTCGTTTTAACGGCACTTATAAATCCTATTATAAACCTTTCATCGCTAAGGCTTATAATTAACATCTACTTGAACATTTTCAAGTGGTTATTAACAAAAAAAGTTTGAAACTACCTTTCCTCAAAACATTCTTCTTTATTAATTCTTGTTTTTTGTGTTTTTTTTTACTTAGCTAACAATGACAATTCGTGGTAAGGTTTTGAGTTGAAAACTTTATTAGAAAGATTTTTTACCAGATTTATCGTAATGAATTTGACTAGTTTCTTTAAGAAAACTAAAATCAAAATTTTCTTCCAAATTCTTGGAAATTCACTGAATAATCTTACAGACAAAGTTCATTGTAACGTTCTTTGTCCATTACAAGTAGATGCTTTTAGCTTTTGTTTGTATTGGGTATTCATTACACTAACAAGTATATACGGCCGTCAGTTCGGCCAGGCCGAATCTTATGTACCCTCCACCATGGATTGCGTAGAAACTTCTACTAAAGACTGTTATCCACAATCGAATTACTTGGGTTGTGGTATCTTAAGACTTCTTAACATCGTTTTCTAAATTGTGAGTTAGTCCATACGTGGTATATATTAGACAAAAAAGTTATGTATAGTTAAGTCTACAAATATTTACGAATCGATATGGACTTTTGCACGGCACGTAGAGAGCCAGAATTGAAATATGAGGGTCGCTTATATGGGGGCTATATACAATTATGAACTTGAAAAGGACCAATTTTTGTGTTATTGGGGATCGATTTATCTGAGGGCTATATATAACTATAGACCGATATGGACCTAGTTAGGCATGGTTGTTAAGGGCCATATACTAGCACAATGTACACTGAAAAAAAAGCATACTCGGTTCCAAAGATTTTGTCTTTACTTTAAAAAATTTGGTATTGATTCCGAACCAAAGAAGCGGAGAATACAAGTAAGGATACTTTTAAGACACAATTCTCTCTTAAATTTAGGTTTTGTGTACTTGCTTCTAGGAAGCAAATTTTAATTTTTCGTTTTCTCAGCTTTTTTTCTTCATATGCTATCAAAGTCCTTTAAAAACGAGTTAACGGCAACTTTATTTTCCAAATTAGGACTCGACTTCCAGTAGAAATTATGCTATGTTTGAAGTAAAAAACTTCTTTAAAATAAAGTTTTGATAAACATGTCCTATATTTGAACGTTTTTTTGCTTTGTAGTCAAGATGCAAAAAGTCAACAAATTTAAAGACAATTTCATTAAATTTAAAGAATTTTTCTGAATTATTAAAGTCAAGTTGACCTTAATTTTTTTCTTTCATGGTAAGATACCCATTTTTAAGTCAAATCGCTTAATTATAAGGACAATAAGACTTCATTGAAAAGTTTATTGACTTTTGGACAAGGAAAATAACTTTATTTTAGAGAAATGCGTCTTCTATGCTAAGCAAAATTTGTATTCGTATTTTAAAACCATGAAATCTTTGACCTCACGACAGTATTTTTTTCAGTGTACCAAATTTCAACTGACTCGGATGAAATTTGCTCCTCCAAGTTGCTCCAAACCCAAATCTCGGGATCGGTTTATATATATGATTATGGACTGATATGGACCACTTTTGGCATGGTTGTTAAATATCATATACTACCACCACGTACCAAATTTCAACCAGACCGGATGAATTTTGCTTCTCCAAAAGGCACCGGATGTCAAATCTGGGGATCGGTTTATTTGGGGGCTATATATAATTATGGACCGATTTCGACCAATTTTTGCATGGGTGTTTGGGACAATATATTAACACCACGTACCTAATTTCAACTGAATTAGATGAATTTTGGTCTTCCAAGAAGCTCCGGAGGTCAAATCTGGGTATCTGTTTATATGGGGGCTATATATAATTATGCACCGATGAGGACCAATTTTTGCACGGTTATTAGAGACCATATACTAACATCATGTACAAAATTTCAGCCGGATCGGATAAAATCTGCTTTTCTTAGAGGCTCCGCAAGCCAAATCCGGGGATCGGTTTATATGGGGGCTATATATAATTATTGACCGATGTGGACCAATTTTTGCATCGTTGTTAAAGATCATATGCTGACACCATGTACTAAAGTTCAGCTAAATCGGATGAAATTTGCTTCTCATAGAGGCTCCGCAAGCCAAATCGGGGGATCGGTTTATATGGGGTCTATATATAATTATGGACCGATGTGGGCCAATTTTTGCATGATTCTTAGAGATCATATGCTTATACCATGTATTAAATTTTTGCTGGATCGGATGAAATTTGCTTCTCTTAGAGGCTCCGTAAGCCAAATCGGGGGATCGGTTTATATGGGGTCTATATATAATTATGGACCGATGTGGATCCATATTTTTGCATGGTTGATACCAACACCATGTACCAAATTTCAGCCGTATCGGATGAAATTTGCTTCTTTTAGAGGATCCGCAAGTCAAATCTGGGGATCGGTTTATATGGGGGCTATACGTAAAAGTGAAGCGATATGGCCCATTTGCAATACCATCCGACCTACATCAATAACAAAATGGCCATCGGCTGCCGCAAATCTCTCAATGAGATGGCTGAGCAGTACAATATTGGGGGGAAATTATTAAATTATTCACCTAATATGGGTGCCTGGCCATAGGAACATACCGGGGAACTGCGAAGCGGATGAGTTGGCAAGGCTAGGGACTACCTTACATATTCCAGGGGAACTAGAATCTGTTGGTGTGCCCCTGGTTACCTGCAAGCTCATACTGCGTGAGAAGGCTGTTATGATGGCAAATGTACGATGGGAGAATTGCAAGGGTTGTAACTACACCAAGCAAATATGGCCCCATTTCAACTTAAACCGCACACTAGATATGCTAGTGTTCTCGAGACGTCAGATATCACTCCTGATATCTGCTATAACGGGTCGCTGCCTGATAGGCGATTTTGCAAAAATTATTGGCGCGAAATAAAATGACTATTGTATGAGCTGTCATGATGCGGAGGAAAAGGAATCAATTAAACACCTCTTGTGTGAGTGTCCTGCATTTTGTGTAAAGCGCAAGCAACTTTTAGGAGCATATAGCTTCAGATTACTGGCGGAACTGGAAAATGGTAACTTAAGTAGTCTGCTAATGTTTTTGGAACAATCTGGTTGGTTCAACAAAGAAAAATAATCAAGAAGGTTCAGCGGTTAAAACTAAAAGTGCCCATATGTACTAGGTACTTTTAGTTAATGTGATATCACAATGGACTGAATAGTCTAAGTGAGCCTGAATCTTAATCGGGCTGCCAATAACAAGTTTCAAGTCGATAGCTTGTTTCTTTCGGAAGTTAGCGTGATTTCAACAGACGGACGGACATGCTTAGATCGACTCAGAATTTCGCCACGACCCAGAATATATATAATATATGGGGTCTTAGAGCAATATTTCGATGTGTTACAAACGGAATGACAAAGTTAATATACCCTCCATTCTATGGTGGAGGGTATAAAAAATGTCTTTAATATTGTGTTTATTGCGTCTGCTAAAATTTAGATTTCATAATATTCCATATTAGGTCAATATTTCTCTAAGTGTAAATACTCAAGATAACAAATCTGGACGTTGGTTTGTATAGCGACTATATCAAAATCTGCACCATCTTCGAACTGCATCTGTCTGCAGGCAAAAGTAAAGAATTTGTCCCAAAATTTGATGAAGTGATTACAGCAGATAGACAGACGGACATCGTTTTACTCCAGATCCCAAATCTGGACGTTGGTTTGTATGGCGACTATATCCAAATCTGCACCATCTTCGAACTGCAACTGTCTGCAGGCAAAAGTAAAGAATTTGTGCCAACATTTGATGAAGTGATTACACACAGACAGACAGACGGACATCGTTATATCGATTATCTATGATCTTAAGCCGATCGATTATCTATGATCTTTAGGCATGGCCAAATATATTTGAAATTTCATCATATTGCACACGTGACTTTAACAACGTTTTTCCCCTAACATAATGGTCCAATTAAAAGAAATTTCAACAATGTGTATACTTCCTAATAGTCCCAGATTTTTCTATATATATAGAGAGATTCGTACTCTCTCTATAATCTAGAAATGCATGTAATTCACGTTCACGTTGTATATGACAACATGGGCATACTATATATTGAACATTGGGGTATCGAACAAACATTGCAAGCTCATGTTCTAGCTAAAACCAAATTCATTTGGCTCCTTGGTAAAGAGTCTTAAAAGCTTAAATTCTTTTCTTGTTATTCCTATGATGGACGAGGACGGCTACAACGCGCACACAAACAACAAAACGGGAATATGTATAGGATATTTAGGGTTTTTGTTTTTTTTTTCTAAGCAACAATACGAGTATGACATTAAGTCCGAAATATTGCTACATCATATATCACACATGCACATGATGAACGAACGAACGAACAAACGAATCGTGTAATTCAAATGTTTGTCTTTATACGCGTGTGTATGTGTACACACCGCCAAGGCAAGGCCTTTTCCGTTGGATGGCAACATTGTTGATCAGCTAACAAGGAGATGCTGTTGGAGCTGATTTGGAATTAGTGGGTGGCTTGGTTGCTTGTACTGATTGAAATGTGAACGTAAACAAATTCCATTTGAAAAACCACTGAATGTTTTCCTTCATTGGTAGCAGAGAAACACCCATGATTGCCAATCTCAGCAGTCATCACCATCATCATCATTGTCGTCATCCTCACCTGGAGGAAAATTGAGCTATACATTTGATATCGAATCGAAGGCGGCTGCGGCGGTTTTCTTGGGTATAGAAATGTCAAAAATGGCAAAAAAAAAAATAAAAAAATGACACAATTTGTTTTAAAGTTACTCTCCAATTGGTATCTATGGAATTTTGTGGTTTCTCTTTAATATGTGACATAGTGCTACATGTCTGTAGATCTTGTAAAAATATGCATTCAGGGCTTTTTGGGGAGGAAATTATTAAATTATTCATAACTTTGAAATAAAAATTTCATTCATCCGTGGGCTTAAAATAAATGCCTAATGTTATCGGGAATATGACTCAAACAAGCAAACAAGCATCGGACTCAGTACCCGTCAACCAGGAATAGCTAAAAAAGGAGAGTCCTTGCTTAGTTTCTATCTATCGTGCTTCGCGCCTATAAATAATTAAACGATAACAACACCAGAAATGATCCAAAAATGGAAGGCAAGATTTGATCGAAATCCATGCCGTAGTTGTAGTAAACTTGCTCTTGAGCTAAACAGATCACTGGAACCGATGGACCACATATTGAAGTAAAACCATTGAATTTCCAAAAAGTACAGGAGCCCACCGATGCCCAAAACAATGTTAGACTGGAAATGGCCAAAAATTTGATTCGTTTGTACGGAAGTGTTCAGTTACAGAATTTGGGTTTCTCCTTTGGAACGCCATTTTACATTGAGCAGTTCATGAACAAAAAGAACTCATCGCCATAACGGTCGAGAGCCACCGTGGTGCAATGGTTAGCATGCCCGCCTTGCATACACAAGGTCGTGAGTTCGATTCCTGCTTCGACCGAACACCAAAAGGTTTTCCAGCGGTGGATTATTCCACTTCAGTAATGCTGGTGACATTTCTGAGGGTTTCAAAGCTTCTCTAAGTGGTTTCACTGCAATGTGGAACGCCGTTCGGACTCGGCCCCTTGTCATTGAGCTTAACAGCACTCGGTGATAAGAGAGAAGTTCACCAATGTGGTATCACAATGGACTGAATAGTCTAAGTGAGCCTGATACATCGGACTGCCACCTAACCTAACCTAACGGTCGATGGTCGCTCTCCGCTCGCGTTCTTAGGTGGAATCAAAATAAAAGCCGAATATTATCGGGAAAACATATATTTTCCGCACCATCGGAATCAGTATGCGTCACACAGAGTTGGCTTAAAAAGAAGCTTCCTACACTGAAAAAAATATTGTCCTGAGGTCAAAGATTTCATGTCTTTAAAATACGAATGCAAATTTTGCTTAGCATAGAAGACGCATTTCTCTAATATAAAGTTTTTTTCCTTGTCCAAAAGTCGATAAACTTTTCAATGAAGTCGTATTGTCCTTATAACTAAGTGATTTGACTTAAAAATTGGTATCATAACATGAAAGAAAGAGAGAAATTCACCACTTTGGTATCACAATGGACTGAATAGTCTAAGTGAGCCTGATACATCGGGCTGCCACATAACCTAACCTAACATGAAAGAACAAATGTTTGGGTGTAAGGTCAAATTCTTTAATTTTAATGAAATTGTCTTTAAATTGGTTGCCTTTTTGCATCTTGACTACAAAGCAAAAAAATCATTCAAATATAGGACACGTTTTTCAACACTTTATTTTAAAGACGTTTCTTACTTGAAACATAGAATAATTGCTACTGGAAGGTGAGTCTTAATTTTGAAAATAAAGTTTTCGTTAACTCGCTTTTAAAGGACTTTGATAACATATGAAGAAAAAAAAACTGAAAAAGCGAAAAATTAAAATTTGCTTCCTAGAAGCAAGTACACAAAACCTAAATTTAAAAGAGAATTGTGTCCCAAAAATATCCTAAATTGTATTCTCCGCTACTTTGGCTCGGAAGCCACCGTGGTGCAATGGTTAGCATGCCCGCCTTGCATTCACAATGTCGTGGGTTCGATTCCTGCTTCGACCGAACACCAAAAAGTTTTTCAGCGGTGGATTATCCCACCTCAGTAATGCTGGTGACATTTCTGAGGATTTCAAAGCTTCTCTAAGTGGTTTCACTGCAATGTGGAACGCCGTTCGGACTCGGCTATAAAAAGGAGGTCCCTTGTCATTGAGCTTAACATGGAATCGGGCAGCACTCAGTGATAAGAGAGAAGTTCACCAATGTGGTATCACAATGGACTGAATAGTCTAAGTGAGCCTGATACATCGAGCTGCCACCTAACCTAACCTAACCTTGGCTCGGAATCAATGCCAAAATTTTTTAAGTAAGGACAAAATCTTTGGAACCGGGCATGCTTTTTTTCAGTGTAGCTTCAATTCCAACGGATCTCCATCCGTTGAACTTTCTACGCCTGGGGCATTTTGGAGAGTAAATGCCCCAGGCGTACAATACCAAAAACAAAGTGTCGATCTAATGAAGACGACGTTGGCCGGGAATGGGCCAAAATACCGAGACACTTTCGTGCTGTTGCTAATGGCTTTTTCGGCCGTTTGAAGGCCATAATTCGTGACAAAGGTAGCCAATTTGAACAACTCCCAACTGATTCTAAAATGTGATGTTATTTCGGAAATTTTTGCCTTTGAACAATAAATTTAAAAAAAAAAACAAGTATATACGGCCGTAAGTTCGGCCAGGCCGAAGCTTATGTACCCTCCACCATGGATTGCGTAGAAACTTCTACTGGAGCCGATGGCAAGGTATCTTAAAACTTCCTAACACCGTAATATATACCACATAGTCCATACGTGGTATATATCAGGGATCCGGAGCGGTCCATTTTTTTCGCTCCGCTCCGCTCCCGCTCCGGAGAAAAAAAACCAATCCGCTCCTCGCTCCGCTCCGAGAGAAAAAAAAATCGCTCCGCTCCGCTCCACGCTCCGCTCCGCTCCTCTTCGAGAAAATTATAGTACAAACATTGTATTCAATTGAGTTTTATTTTATTTAGAAAAATCGGGCGGTACATATATGGGAGCTATAGCTAAATCTGAACCGATTTCGATGATTTTTTGCACATATAGTTAGTGCTATAGAAGATTACATTTCGCCAACTTTGAGTAAGATCGCTTGATAAATAAGGGTTTTATGACCTAATTTGACAAAATCGGGCGATACATATATATGGGACCTATATCTAAATCTGAACCGATTTTGATGAAATTTCCAAACTTAAAGGGTGATACAGAAGATTATTTTGTGCTAAATTTGACGACGATCGGTTAGTAAAAAAAGTGCAACGTGACCCCATTTGTCGAAATCGGGCAATACATATATATGGGAGCTATATCTAAATTTGATCCGATTTCTTCCAAATTCAATAACGTTCGTCCTTGTGCCCAAAAAAAACTCCCTGTACCAAATTTCATCAAAATCGGTTAATAATTGCGACCGAAATCCTGTGAACAACAAATACATGGACAGACGGACGGATGGACGGACGGACGCCAAGCGCTAGATCGACTCAGGAGGTGATTCTGAGTCGATCGGTATACATTTTATGGGGTCTAAAATCAAAATTTCTTGTAGGCACATTTTTTGGCAGATCAAACTTGTTATACCCTAACCACTATGTGGTTTAGGGTATAATGACTTTAAAACAATGTGTTGAAATATTTTATTAATTTTGAAGATTTTTTCAGAAATATTAAATCCATTTTGACTTCATTAAAGGAAGCATTCTAGGAAGCATATGTTAATTTTTCATTTTTTTAGATTTTTTTTCGTCAGTTGTTATCAAAATCCTTTAAAAACGAGTTAACGAGTTATTTTTTTCCATATTAAGACTTGACTTCCAGTAGAAATTATGCTATGTTTCAAGTAAAAAGCGTCTTTAAAATAAAGTGTTGAAAAACATGTCTTATTTTTTAACGATTTTTTGCTTTGTAGGCAAGATGCAAAAAAGGAAACAAATTTAAAGACAATTTTATTAATTTTAAAGAATTTTTCTTAATTATTAAAGTCACGTTGACCTTACCTCAAAAATTTTATCTTTCATGTTATGATACACATTTTTAAGGACATTACAACTTCATTCAAAAGTTTATTGCCTTTTGGACAAGAAAACAAGTATATACAGCACTAAGTTCGGCCGGGCCGAACCTTAAATACCCACCACCATGAACCAAATATTAGGGTTTCCTTTGAAATTTTAGGAGGGCTTGAGGACTTGAGGACACTTCCCGAAGATAAATTTAAAGATTTCACCTATGAGGACTATATCAGATTCTGGATTTATAAGAACCATTTTTGTTTGAGTTTTAGAGGAATCATTAACATCTCTTGTAAGTGTGCAAGAAAATTATAAAATAACGTCTTGATTTGAAATCTTAAATATGTAGAAGTCAAATCTGGAAATTTTACATTGAGTTTCAAGCAATTCAAGTGAAGTCGGTCTATATGGAGGCATTACCAAATGGACCGAGCCTAAAATACCAGAATATTTACAATTTCAGGCAAATCAGATAAAAATTACGGTTTCTAGAAACCCAAGGAGTTAAATCGGGAGATCGTTCTTATGGGGGCTATACTAAAACATGGACCGCTACTCACCGCTTTCGGCACACCTCTTTATGACCCGAAAATACCTCTAGATTTCCAATTTCAGGCAAATAGGATAAAAACTTCGGATTCTAGAAGCCCAAGAAGTAAAATCGGGAAATCGGTCTATATGGGGGCTATACCAAAATATGGACCGATACTCACCATTTTCAGCACACCTCTTTATGGTCCAAAAATACCCCTAGATTTCCAATTTCAGACAAATTGGATAAAAAATACGCTTTCTATAAGCCCAAGACCCCAAATCGGGAGGTCGTTTTATATGGGGACCATACCAAAACATGGACCGATACTCACAATTTTTGGCACACGTATTTGTGGTCCTACAATACCTCTAGATTTCCAATTTCAGGTAAATTGAATAAAAACTGCGGTTTCTATAAGCCCAAGAAGTAAAATCGGGAGATCGGTCTATATGGGGGCTATACCAAAACATGGACCGATACTCACCATTTTTGGCACACCTCTTTATGGTCATAAAATACCTCCAGATTTCAAATTTCAGGCAAATTGGATAATAAATACGATTTCTATAAGCCCAAGACCCCAAATCGGGAGGTCGGTTTATATGGGGACTACATCAAAACCTGGACCGATATAACCCATCTTCGAACTTGACCTGCCTGCAGACAAAAGACGAGGTTGTGCAAAATTTCAGCACGATTGCTTCATTATTGAATACTGTAGCGTGATTACAACAGACAGACAGACGGACATCGTTATATCGTCTTAGAATTTCTCCCTGATCAAGGATATATATACTTTATATAGTCGGAAATCGATATTTCGATGTGTTACAAACGGAATGACAAACTTATTATACCCCCGTCATCATTCTATGGTGATGGGTATAAAAAACTTTATTTTAGAGAAATGCGTCTTCCATGTTAAGCAAAATTTGCATTCTTATTCTAAGGACGTGGAATCTTTGACTTCGCGACAATATTTTTTTCAGTGTAGAAAACTAAAAAATTAAATATAAATAAGATCGTTTAATTGCATTTATTTGATGTTCATTACAAACATCTTTGTAGTAATACGGGATGAAATTGATCGAAAGTACTGTTGTTACTTTTACAACACATACTAGATATATATTTTGACATTTGCCGTTTTTGAAAACAATTACTAAAAAACACGTTGTGTTTTCCCTAATGTACGTACGTACAAAAATACATATCGTACATTTTAAACGTTTACTCACACTACGCTAAGTACTAGCTAAATTTGAAATTACCTACACAATGTAATTTCAAAGTTACACATTTCATTCAAGTAATATTTTATTCGGAGCGGAGCGGTTTTTCATTTGGAAACCGCTCCGCTCCCGCTCCGCTCCGGATTTTAGAAATGCCGCTCCCGCTCCGCTACCGCTCCGGCAAAAAAAGGGCTTGCTCCGCTCCGCTCCGCTCCGGATCCCTGGTATATATTAAACTAAAAAAGGCCGATTAAATACGTATATAATAAAGTTTAAAGTTTCTATAGAAATAAAATTTTGAGACAATAAAATTTTGACAACATTTTCTATAGAAGTAAAATTTTGACAAAATTTTCTATAGAAATAAAATTTGGAAAAAATTTTCTATAGAAATAAAATTTTGACAAAGTTTTCTATAGAAATAAAATTTTGTCAAAATTTTTTATAGAAATAAAATTTTGACAAAATTTTCTATAGAAATAAAATTTTGACAACATTTTCTATAGAAATAACATTTTGACAATGTTTTCTATAAAAATAAAATTTTGGTAGATTGTTTTTGGCTCGAGTGGCAACCATGATTATGAACCGATATGGACCAATTTTTGTGTGATTGGGGATCGGCTATATATAACTATAGACCGATATGGACCAATTTTGGCATGGTTATTAGCGGCCTTATACTAACACCACGTACCAAATTTCAACCGGATCGGATGAAGAGGCTCCGGAGGTCAAATCTGGGGATCGGTTTATATGGGGGCTATATATAATTATGGACCGATGTTGACCAATTTTTGCATAGTTGTTAGAGACCATGTACTAACACCATGTACCAAATTTCAACCGTATCGGATGAAATTTGTTTCTCTTAGAGCAATCGCAAACCAAATTTGGAGGTCCGTTTATATGGGGGCTATACGTAAAAGTGGACCGATATGGACCAAATTTTGCATGATTATTAGAGACCATATACTAACATCATGTATCAAATTTCATCCGGATCGGATGAAAGTTGCTTCTCTTATAGCAATCGCAAGCCAAATTTGGAGGTCCGTTTATATGGGGGCTATACATAAAAGTGGACCGATATGAACCAATTTTTGCACGGTTATTAGAGACAATATACTAACACCATATACCAAATTTCAGCTGGATCGGATGAAATTTGCTTCTTTTAGAGCAATCACAAGACAAATTTGGGGCTCCGTTTATATGGGGGCTATACGTAAAAGTGGACCGATATGGCCCATTTGCAATACCATCCGACCTACATCAATAACAACTACTTGTGCCAAGTTTCAAGTCGATAGCTTGTTTCGTTCGGAAGTTAGCGTGATTTCAACAGACGGACGGACGGACGGACATGCTCAGATCGACTCAGAATTTCACCACGACCCAGAATATATATACTTTATGGGGTCTTAGAGCAATATTTCGATGTGTTACAAACGGAATGACAAAGTTAATATACCCCCATCGTATGGTGGAGGGTATAAAAAGGCCGATTAAATACGTATATAATTAGGTTTAAAGTTTCTATAGAAATACAATTTTGACAACATTTTCTATAGAAGTAAAATTTGGAAAAAATTTTCCATAGAAATAAAATTTTAACAAAATTTGCTATAGAAATAAAATTTTGACAAAATTTTCTATAGAAATAAAATTTTGACAAAATTTTTTATAGAAATAACATTTTAACAAAATTTCTATAAAAATAAAATTATTGTAGATTATTTTTGGCTCGAGTGGCAACCATGATTATGAACCGATATGGACCAATTTTTGTGTGATTGGGGATCGGCTATATAACTGTAGACCGATATGGACCAATTTTGGCATGGTTATTAGCCACCGTAGTGCAATGGTTAGCATGCCCGCCTTGCATACACAAGGTCGTGGGTTCGATTCCTGCTTCGACCGAACACCAAAAATTTTTTCAGCGGTGGATTATCCCACCTCAGTAATGCTGGTGACATTTCTGAGGGTTTTCAAAGCTTCTCTAAGTGGTTTCACTGCAATGTGGAACGCCGTTCGGACTCGGCTATAAAAAGGAGGTCCCTTGTCATTGAGCTTAACATGGAATCGGGCAGCACTCAGTGATAAGAGAGAAGTTCACCAATGTGGTATCACAATGGACTGAATAGTCTAAGTGAGCCTGATACATCGGGCTGCCACCTAACCTAACCTAACCTAACCTAAACTAGGGGCCTTATACTAACACCACGTTGCAAATTTCAACCGGATTGGATAATTTTGCTCCTCCAAGAGGCTCCGGAGGTCATGGTTGTCAGAGACCATATACTTACACCCTGTACCAAATTTAAGCGGGTTGGGTTAAATATGCTAATCTTATAGGCTCCGCAAGCCAAATCTGGGGCTTTACCTAAAAGTGGACCGATATGGCCCATTTGCAATACCATCCGACCTACATCAATAACAACTACTTGTGCCAAGTTTGAAGTCGATAGCTTGTTTCTTTCAGAAGTTAGCGTTATTTCAACAGACGGACGGACGGACATGCTTAGATCGACTCAGAATTTCACCATGACCCAGAATATATATACTTTATGGGGTTTTAGAGCAATATTTCGATGTGTTACAAACGGAATGACAAAGTTAATATACCCCCATCCTATGGTGGAGGGTATAAAAATATAGCAATTTTCTTTGTTACGTTACATGAGTTATTTGAAGATTCCTAATTGTAACCAATTTAACCCTCTAATGCCCAATCCCGCCTTTAGGCGGGCTTCATTAAATCAGCAAGCTTTTAGCAAAACACACACTTTAAGACAACGAAAATTGATAAAAATAAAAAGATAACTTAGTTAAAACTATTTAAGAGGCTTTACAGCATATACTGAATTTTACCGTATAATTTTTTCATGTTTAGTTTTCTTCTTTTTGAGTCGTTAACATTGAATATTTAATCCGCTGGCAAAAAAATTGGGGCATTAGGGGGTTACGAGTAAGTGATCAAATGTTTACCCTAAAACTCTACCATTTAATTTGTTATTTGAGAAAACATTTAAAATTCTAATTTCATACGCTGTTATCATCAACTGATACATATATACAGCTATCATAGTTTTATGATCATTACAAAAAAAATTCATTGTTTTCATACAAAACATTCAATTGGTATTGGCCACAAAATTTCCCATTTCCTAAAATTTTCACATTGTGTCAACAAAAATTTTACTTTCCTAAGCCACATTTTTATTTTTTTGTTTTTTTTTTTCGCATATACATTTGGTTTCCATACAAGCGAAAAAAAACAACCAATATGGTTATCAACATCAAATGCTAACCAACCTGCTGCGGGTACAATGTTTTGGAATGTTTTGACTGTCAAAAGATTGTAACACCCCCCGCAAAAAAAAAAAACACTCTGCACAAATTTGTGTATAAACGTCGATACATTATTTATACAAAACAATAAAAGAAGCCGGTGTTGGAAGCCAGCCCAGCCCTGAGTAAGTGAAACGAAATACATGAGGAGGCTAAGAAAAATAATACATACACACATATCTTGAATTTCTCGAGATGATGTCAACGCGAAACAGTTCTCATATCGGTAGTCTGGTTGCCCGTCCCTCTGTTTTTCTGTGTCAATATGTGACAACTGCGGGTGTTGTACCTAATAGAAGAAGAATAAGATGAAAAACAAAAAATACAAAACAAGCAACCATTGACAAGGTACTTGCTCAAACCAACTGACACGACGTCAGTTTTTACCAATATCAGCAAAGTTTGATCAAAAATTTTGGTAGTTAGGGAATATACTGATAAACAACAAAATCATCTCAGCATCTAGACAAAATACATAGCTCTGGAAGGCATGTATTGCAAATCCCTTTGCCGTCCTCCCACAAGGCCTCACGGTCGTTGTTTTCTTTTTTTTTCGAAGCTATTTGAAATATAAAACGGCTCTGTGACAAGGTCGTCTAAAGACAACGATGGAGACGTTGTCGTGTGATGATGATGGTGATGCTGATGATGACGAAGCAGAAGAAACTCTGGAAAAATAACATAGCACATGCATAAGGTTTTTTTTATAACAAAACCACAACAAGACAAATATATGCCAATATATACAATACTTGTATAAATATTTTTCTGTTTTATTTTTCTTGCGGCAAGGTGTTTTTTTCTTCTACTTTTTTAAGGTTGTTTTGTTTTTTTTTTTTTTTTGCTTCTAGTCACAATAAAATTATGTTACAAAAATATAAAGGAAACTTGAATATTGTGATAGATGTTAACACGTTAACAATATGATAAATTTTTAAAGGAAAATTATTCATCCTAATTCAATGGGGAAAAGCTTATATGTAACATTCCTGAAGGTGGAGCGTCTAGCCTCATTTGATAAAATATGACTGTCTTTACGGTGCATATATTTTTTTCTTAATCTTCGAGGGATGCTTTTGCTGCATATACGAAAAAATAAACCAAAAATATCACAAAATTTTATGTGTCTTGAAACTAGCCACAAGTAGTTGTTATTGTCAACATCGACAGCCACAATATTTGGAAAGGCGCGATAAAGCGATTCTGCAGCGCGATAACGTACGAGGACATGTGGCATAAACCGTAAAAATTTATTTGGAGACACTGATATGAAAAGTATTACCGGACCAGCCGTTTAAGTAAAACATTGTTCCGATCCATGGAGCATGACCGCATGACCTGATTAGCATTTTAAATTTTCGAGGAAGTCAAAAAATGGGTGGATTGGTGGATTAAATCAATAGACAAGTCATTCTTTGATCGCGGTATCCATACCCAAAATGATGGGAAAAGTAGGGGCTAGCGATGGATACTTCGATTGATCAGCCTATTATTTTTATACCCTCCACCATAGTATGGGGTATATTAGCTTTGTCATTCCGTTTGTAACACATCGAAATATTGCTCTAAGATATATATTCTGAAATTCTGAATCGATCTAAGCATGTCCGTCCGTCCGTCTGCTGAAATCACGCTAACTTCCTAACGAAACAAGCTATCGACTTGAAACTTTGAACAAGTAGTTGTTATTGATGTAGGTCGGATGGTATTGCCAATGGGCCATATCGGATCACTTTACGTATAGCCCTCTGCACACAAATGAGGGGAGCTTTCCAATCAGACATCAGCGGGGTTGCTGGTGGTAGCCCCCATATAAACGCACCCCCATATTTGGCTTGCGGAGCCATAAAAAGAAGTAAATTTCATCCGATCCGGCTGAAATTTGGTACATGGTGTTGGTATATGGTCACTAACAACCATGCAAAAATTGGTCCACATCGGTCTGTAATTATATATAGGTCCCATATAAACCGATCCCCAGATTTGGCTTGCGGAGCCTCTAAGAGAAGCAAATTGCATCCGACCCGGCTGAAATTTGGTACATGGTGTTGGTATATGGTCATTAACAACCATGCAAAAATTGGTCCACATCGGTCTGTCCGGTCCGATCCGGCTGAAATTTGGTACATAGTGTTGGTATATGGTCACTAACAACCATGCAAAAATTGGTCCACATCGGTCTGTAATTATATATAGCCCCCATATAAACCGACCCCTAGATGTGGGCTGCGGAGCCTCAAAAAGAAGTAAATTTCATCCGATCCGGCTGAAATTTGGTAAATGATGTTGATATATGGTCTCTAACAACCATGCAAAAATTGGTCCATATCGGCCCATAATTATATATAGCCCTCATATAAATCGATCCCTAGATTTGACCTCCGGAACCTCTTGGAGGAGCAAAATTCATACCATTCGGTTGAAATTTGGTACATTGCGCTAGTATATGGCCGCTAACATCCATGCAAAAATTGGTCCATATCGGTCCATAATTATATATAGCCCCTAATAAACCGATCCCCAACTTTGACCTCCAGAGCCTCTTAGAGGAGCAAAATTCATCCGATCCGGTTGAAATGTGGTACGTGATGTTAGTATATGGTCTCTAACAACCATGCAAAAATTGGTCCATATCGGTCCATAATTATATATAGCCCCCATATAAACCGATCCCCAGATCTGACCTCCGGAGCCTCTTGGAGGAGCAAAATTTATCCGATCCGGTTGAAATTTGGTCCGTGGTGTTGGTATATGGTCTCTAACAACAATGGTCCATATCGGTCCATAATTATATATAGCCCTCATATAACTCGATCCCCAGATTTGATCTCCGGAATCTCTTGGAGGAGCAAAATTCATTCCATTCGGATGAAATTTGGTACATTGCGCTAGTATATGGCCGCTAACAGCCATGCAAAAATTCGTCCATATCGGTCTATAGTTGTATATAGCCGATCGCCAATCACACAAAAATTGGTCCATATCGCCAAAAATAATCTACCAAAATTTTATTTCTATAGAAATTCTTGTCAAAATTGTATTACTATAGAAAATTTTGTCAAAATTTTATATCCATAGAAAATTTTGTCAAAATTTTATTCCTACAATATATTTAATATTTAATTGCATCATTACATTTTTTATTTGATGTCGGTGATTTCAATTAATTTTCACGGTGCACCGATCAAGCACATTCATATATAGAGAAGGGCCGGGTGGCCTGGGTCCTTCTGAAATTTTAATGCCGGGGTAAATTTTTGATCGAGACAAAATTATATGTACATTCCTGGTACAATCTATTTAATAATGTGATCCCATTTAAGATAACTGTACAATATAAATTATATCAATACAGAAGCTTTTTAATTTAATAATATTTATTTTATTTTTTTATTTACAGGTATGTGACGTTTGCATTGGATTGATTTTTTACAAAGAGGATGTAAGTTTAATTCGAGTCCCACTCATCTTAAGGAATAATCGATCTTTTAATATATTTTCGAAAGTTCTATCGATTGAATTTAACAATATCTATTTAAAAGAAACCACATCCATAGAAGAAAATCAAATAGAAATACAATTCACTGGAATTCTCTTGGTACGATTACTTAGAATAGGGTCCGAAATTGTTCAGAAGTAAGAATTGAATTTTAGATAACGATCTCAACTGTAGCACACTTGTTGCTATTCTTGGCCCATTGGTCATTTATCTCTTTTATAGCCATTCCACGCAGTTTTTCTGTGAAGTCAACGTAACATATGTTAAATATCCATTTAAAAAATTAAATAAGCTTCGGAAACATTTATTTCTATGGACATCAAAGGCTGCGATTTTTCCCACTTGCTATAAAGTTTTTTTTTTTTTAATGTCATAGAAAATTCAGTATTTCTGTCATATGAAACAGATGCAACTCAAAAATTCCGACATAAAAGCAATACACCTAAAGGCAACCAAGTTCTTATGATTTTTATTAATTTATATTTTTTTCATAATAATAAATAACATTTCAGAACGGTATGACTTGGTGCCATAATATGATCATATCACAAACATTAAATTAACGTAAGACAAGGCGTTCTAACGTTAAAGAGACGTGCGGCACGAACATTAGGTACACACATAAAAAATATTTTTGTGATTCAACCACGAAATTAATTGATCCAATTAATTTTTTAATTGAAGTGTCTTCAATCACAAAAATGATAGTATCAATTAAAAAATTATTGATCCAATTAAATAATGAATTGATACCATTAATTTTTGTGATTGATTTTTTTTTTCAATGAAAAAATTTCTTGAATTAAAACTTTAATTGGACAAAAATTTCGAGATTTTTTTTTTTTGTATAAATCGCTGAAAAGTCTATAAAACAATATCCCTAAAACAAGTCCATATAAATTTCATTGAAGATGATCCAAATGTTTTTGTTGTTTTAATGCTTGAAAAGGTTAATAAATCTGTAAAGGGTGTTAGATTCAGACCATGAAAAGTACATCCAGTAACAACTAAGTTTGTAAAATCCCGTTTACATTAGGCTCGCCATAGGTTATGTTAGGTATAATGGCAGCCCGATATTTTAGACTCACTTAGACTATTCAGTCCATTGTGATACCACAGTGGTGAACTTCTCTCTTATCACTGAGTGCTGCCCGATTCTATGTTAAGCTCAATAACAACGGATCTTTTTTTATAGCCGAGCCCGAACGGCATTCCACCACTTAGAGAAGCTTTGAAACACTCAGAAATGTCACCAGCATTACTGAGTTGGGATTATCCACTGCTGAAAAGCTTTTGGTGTTTGGTCGAAACTGGTTGAAACTGACCCTGTGTATGCAAGGGTGGCATGCTAACCATTGCACCACGGTGGCTCGCCATCTTATAAAAGAGGATTTGAAATCCTTTGTTTTTGTGAATGAGACATAAGATTTTCTCAAAATACAAAAAATATGGTACCAAGAAAACTGATATCGTTATAAAAGTATATACACCAAAAAGTACTAAATCACTCGAGGGGGTACTACGGTACACAGTGGTGAACTTCTCTCTTATCACTGAATGCTGCCCGATTCTATGTTAAGCTCAATGACAAGTGATCTTTTATTTATAGCCGAGCCCGAACGGCATTCCATCACTTAGAGAAGCTTTGAAACTCTCAAAAATGTCACCAACATTACTGATTGGATTTATCCACCGCTGAAAATTTTTTCGGTGTTTGGTCGAAACTGGGTTTGAACCCACAACCCTGTCTATGCAAGTCTGTGTATGCTAACCATTGCACCACGGTGACTCGCCATCTGATAAAAGTGGATTTGAAATCCTTTGTTTTTCTGAATGATGTATAAGACTTTCCCCAAGTACAAAAATTATGGTACCAAGAAAAGTGTATAAAAGTGTATACACCAAAAAGTACTAAATCACTCGAGGGGGTACTACGGTACTCACCACGTTGGAAAAGTACTACAAAATATGCTATAATACTTCATTTTCTATTTCTGATATAAACCACTTTTGTTGGAAGTTCTTTTCTATACCTAGGTAATTTAAAAGTCTCGAGAAGCATGGGCGAGTTTCCAGGGATAACACTTTGGGGTCCCATTTTCAATATCAATATCACGATTTAATTGTCTTTTGTTTGTAAAATTTCCTTATTCCTTTTACATGGAATATCCCATATAAACCGAGAAAATCCTTCAAAAGTTTGCTTAGCTGATGCGTTCATTTTTTCTATGCCATTTGACAAATGATTTGGGGTAATAAAGTAATTTGTTTAACAGAGTTATTCCAAGGAAAATATTGCTGCCAGATGGGGAAAATGTCAACAGTTTTTTTTTTATTGATTATGAAGGTAGTGGAAAGGGCAATAATATGTATTGTCTGCCCAGATTTTATTCGGAAAGGACACAGAAGCCACAATCTGTTTGTTTAAATATTTAAGCAAAAAGAAATAAAGCCTTAACACAGTTTGTCATATAATTTAAAAGATTTCTTTATGAATTTGTAATCCTCAGTTACTATGATCCTTAATTCCTTAATACTTAAATTTGCCTTAAATTTTCCTATCCAATCTATGTAAATATTTATTTGGTTTTAAATTTTGCTATATCCACTTTCTCCATTTAGGAGAGCCGTAAGCATTTTCCTTTCAAATCATCTTCTGGCGACATTGTTTATCCAAAATTTCTCTCGTAAAATTTTATCTAAATTTTTAACGACATTTATGGCAAACATATATCAACTTCAATATACTAAATATGAATGACTTAAGGAAAACTTTTGTGCAAAGTGCTTTAGACATTAAAGATAAACTAACCGATTCGAAAGGGTGGACATATACTCATAGACAGGAGACACACGTTTTTGGAGAAACCAAAAGAATTGACAGCCAAGATGCCAGGAGGTAGAAACAAGAGCGCCACTTTATCAAGAAAAAAAACAAAGAATGTAGCTGATGCCAAAACCGCAACAATATTAACGCAAACATTAAGACAGCCACCAACATCACCATCAGCAGTAGCAGTAGCTTCCCAGAGTTAAATGCCAGCTCTATTGAGTCAGCCAGCCAGCTATGCAGACAGCTAACCGACAAGCAACTGAAGTGGCTTTACTTGTAGATTGCTAGCTGCCGATGAGGCGTGTTTATGGGGATATCTGCATAGCAAGATGAAGAAAAAAAAAAAAACAACGAACTCACACAAATTGTGGCAAGGGAGCCCCACAATCAGCCACTTAAAGCTGGAGCAACTTTAAAATGTGCTCTGTTTCACCCAAGTGTTGTGTGATTGGTTCAGGCGGTTGCTGTCGGTTGTTTATTCAAATATTTCAAATCCCTCATACACCCAAGGCGCCGCATCAACATCGCAACAACTTTTCTGCACTTGGATTATGTAGTAGTGAAGTTGAAGCTGCTGACAGGCTTAAGGCTACATTTTTGGGCTATATGTCAGTTTGGAACGAGTGAATGGATTAAAAACTCAAATAAATTGAAAGACAAGCCAATGATAATAGGCAACAAAAACGCAATTTGCCGCCTTTTTATGTTTATCTCTTGGCGTCAGCTATACTGACTGACTAACTGACATCTGTGTCAGTCAGTATGGATTTACCTCTGGACAGAATGTACTGTGGTCCCGTTGAGGTTATATCCTAACAGAGAAAAATGAAAACAAATAAAAAACTCGGTCAATATTAGGCGAAACGAGAAATAGGATTTTGATAACGCATCAAGCGTCCATATGATCCTTCCCTGGATTGTCATAATATCTACTCAAAACGTTAGCAATATAGCAAATGTCAGGTCGAGTAACAAAAATTGTATTTCTATAAAAATTTTCTCAAAATGTTATTTCTACAGAAAATTTTCTCAAAATTTTATTTCTATAGAAAATTTTATGAAAATTTTATTTCTATAGAAAATATTCTCAAGATTTTATTTAAATGGAAAATTTTCTGAAAATTTTATTTCTATAGAAAATTTTCTGAAAATTTTATTTCTATAGAAAATGTTTTTTTTTATTTTTTTATTTCTATAGAAAATTTTCTCAAAATTTTATTTCTATCGAAAACTTGCACAAAATTTTATTTCTATCGAAAACTTGCACAAAATGTTATTTCTATCGAAAACTTGCACAAAATTTTATTTCTATAGACAATTTTCTCAAAACTTTATTTCTATAGGAAATGTTGTCAAAATTTTATTTCTATAGAAAATTTTCTCAAAATTGTATTTCTATAGAAAATTTTTTCAAAATTTTATTTCTATGGAAAATTTTCTGAAAATTTTATTTCTATAGAAAATTTTCTGAAAATTTTATTTCTATAGAAAATTTTCTGAAAATTTTATTTCTATAGAAAATTTTCTCAAAATGTTATTTCTATAGAAAATTTTCTCAAAATTTTATTTCTATAGAAAATGTTGTCAAATTTTTATTTCTATAGAAAATGTTATCAATTTTTTTTTCTAAAGAAAATGTTCTCAAAAGTTTATTTCTATAGAAAATTTTCTCAAAATTTTATTTCTATAGAGAATTTTCTCAAAATTTATTTCTATTTAAAATTTTATTTCTATAGAAAATTTTCTCAAAATTGTATTTCTATCGAAAACTTGCACAAAATTTTATTTCTATAGAAAATTTTCTGAAAAGTTTATTTCTATAGAAAATTTTCTGAACATTTTATTTCTATAGAAAATTTTCTCAAAATGTTATTTCTATAGCAAATTTTCTCAAAATTTTATTTCTATAGAAAATGTTGTCAAAATTTTATTTCTATAGAAAATTTTCTCAAAATTTAATTTCTATCGAAAACTTGCACAAAATTTTATTTCTATAGACAATTTTCTCAAAATTTTATTTCTATAGAAAATATTGTCAAAATTTTATTTCTATAGAAAATGTATCTATAGAAAATGTTGTCATAATTTTATTTCTATAGAAATTTTTCTCAAAATTTTATTTCTATAGAAAATGTTCTCAAATTTTTGTTTCTATAGAAATTTTTCTCAAAATTTTATTTCTATAGAAAATGTTCTCAAATTTTTGTTTCTATAGAAAATTTTCTCAAAATTTTATTTCTATAGAAAATTTTCTCAAAATTTTATTTCTATAGAAAATTTTCTCAAAATTGTATTTCTATAGAAAATGTTCTCAAAATTTTATTGCTATAGAAATTTTTCTGAAAATTTTATTTCTATAGAAAATTTTCTCAAAATGTTATTTCTATAGAAAATTTTTTCAAAATTTTATTTCTATAGAAAATGTTGTCAAAATTGTATTTCTATAGAGAATTTTCTCAAAATTTTATTTCTATTGAAAATTTTCTTAAAATTTTATTTCTATAGAAAATTTTCTCAAAATTTTATTTCTATAGACAATTTTCTCAAAATTTTATTTTTATAGGAAATCTTGTCAAAATTGTATTTCTATAGAGAATTTTCTCAAAATTTTATTTCTATAGAAAATGTTGTCAAAATTTTATTTCTATAGAAAATTTTCTCAAAATTTAATTTCTATCGAAAACTTGCACAAAATTTTATATCTATAGACAATTTTTTCAAAATTTTGTTTCTATAAAAAAATTTCTCAAAATTTTATTTCTATAGAAAATATTGTCAACATTTTATTTCTATAGAAAATGTATCTATAGAAAATGTTGTCAAAATTTTATTTCTATAGAAAATTTTCTCAAAATTGTATTTCTATAGAAAATGTTGTCAAAATTTTATTTCTATAGAAAATTTTTTGAAAATTTTATTTCTATAGAAAATTTTCTGAAAAGTTTATTTCTATAGAAAATTTTCTGAACATTTTATTTCTATAGAAAATTTTCTCAAAATGTTATTTCTATAGCAAATTTTCTCAAAATTTTATTTCTATAGAAAATGTTGTCAAAATTTTATTTCAATAGAAAATTTTGTCAAAATTTTATTTCTAAAGAAAATGTTCTCAAAATTTTATTTCTATAGAAAATTTTCTCAAAATTTTATTTCTATAGAGAATTTTCTCACAATTTATTCCTATTGAAAATTTTCTTAAAATATTATTTCTATAGAAATATTTCTCATAATTTTATTTCTATGGAAAATTTTCTCAAAATTTTATTTCTATAGGAAAATTTCTCAAAATGTCTTTTATAGAAACTTTTTCCAAAATTTTATTTCCAAAATTTATTTCTATGAAGATTAGATCTACCAAACCATCAAAAATTCTACCAACCAGAAAAGAATCTACTATTTTTGCTACCAACTGTGGCAACCTTGGTGGTAATACAAATTTATTTTTGCGTAATATACATTGCATTTTCATATGTTTTAAGATAATAAAGCACATAGAACCAGTTTTGTTTTGTAAATTTTGTTTAAATTTAACGAAAATATTGTAGGGGAATTATAGGGAAAATGTTTTTGGAATGTAGCGGAAAGTAGGGAGCCTTTTTGTCCTTGTAGTGTAAACCGAACATTTTCCCTGGCAACACTGCATTTGACACGAACTCCAAAGAACTGAAGTGGTATGAAGTTTTCGGCCTTTTAGCTATTCTCTGAACGTAGTAGTTGCCTAGTTTCATTAACAGTTTCAGGAGTTCCTTTTGGTGGAATTTCCTCACCATGTCCCTTTATATTTTCTGCCATCATGCTGTCACAAAAATCTTTTTCACTACTGCTAAATCGTTCTCGGTATTCGATGTAGCATCCAGATTCTAACTGTCCAAATCCTAGTTCATTGGCAATTCTACTTCAGTATAATCGTGAATCCATCTCGGCTTGCTCGTCTGCGAAATGACCTACTCGTACTTTTCCAAATATTGTGGCTTTTGATAACGCGTTTACGTCTTCCAAGGGTCTTATTAAGTAATATCTCCAAGTGAGTACCATCAAACTTATTCAGCTGTCCCTGACGTTCTTTGCCTTCCACATCAAAATCACCACTTCTGAAACGCACAAACCACCTCTCGCACATTGAAACCGAAAGAGCACACTCCGAATAAACTTGGAGATTAATCAATGCAATTCGGCTGCACTCTTGTCCAAATTAAATCACACCTTCCCGTAAATGTTGTTTCCTTGGAATGAATTTTAAAATATTGAGAGTCAAAAAAACTATGTTCAGTGTCAGTATTGTCCGGAGAGATGAGAAGAAGTAGTAGTTACTAGCGATGGACAATACTTGGATTATTCAAACTGTTAACGTTTTTCGAAATGTTTGAGTATAATTGAGATTGGATTTAGTGAATTAAACGAATTTATTCTGATAATTGGTTGATATTTTCGCGATCGTCCATCCAACCCTCTTGCAGTCTGAGCTGAAATCAAGACAATAATAATGATTGAAAAAGAAACCAACAATAACAAAACAAAACAATTTTTTCGGAATAAATTTACAAACATTTGAAATAATTCCGCTTTTGCAAATTAAGCACTCTCAATTAATTACTTTCATTCAGTACCACTGTTTCATTCTCACTGACCATATTGTTTCATATACAAAAATATATTTCATGGATATCATCGCTCAAAGACTCATTCAATTACTATCGCAATAGTGACGTTGAATTTCCACTGAGCCTTCCACTGTAATTTGATATCTGCGGTTTTCCTCTCTTAGTTAATATCGACCAAGTTCATTTCATATTCTTTGAGGCCGCATTTAGATAGAAAATGTGATAAATTTTCGGTTATATTCGTTGGTTTTTAATTTGTGGCAATTTGGCGGTAAAAGGCATCCATTTACCATTTTTGTGTATATCTAGGCCTATGTGTTGGTTAACTTTTGGTCTTCGTTTGCTGGTGTGTATATCAGTCAGTCTGTCTGTCAGTGTGTGTCTATGATATATGAGAATATAATTTAAATATTATTCTCATTAAATTATAATTTAGCAGTATATTTTATTATTGCTTATAGCTGTTGTATATAAATATTAAATTATACTACTCAAATGCTCATGCAAAAAATGTATGTCTCTAATAAAAATATTGAAAAAAGCAAAAAGATGTAACACCAATATTTACTTTTGTTAATGCAAATTTTATAATTTCATTTTAGTGGAAATGAAAACATCCACAGACTAGGATTTTTTTTCCTAATTTTTTCCCAATAAATGCTTAGTTCAATTCTGCTACTTTGTCTAGGAAAAATACCAAAATAATTAAAGATAAAAAATTTAGGTAAACTTTTATTCAGTGTATACACAAAATGAGATATACTAAACACAAAAAATCTGAAAATATACCGTAGCTCCTCTTAGTGAAAATTATTGAGAATTTTATTTGCTGATCATTGGGTCTTTATTTCTACACAGATTGTAAGGTGAACTAAATTGTATTACAAATTTTGAGAATAATTAAATTAACGAAAATTTTCTATCATTTTGGACCATTTACGAACAGCATCCTTCTCGAAAACAAATATGAACTTAAAATAAGGAAACAATTGCAGTCGCCAGATCATTACAATTTTAACCACAATGTAGTTCATTCTTACTTATTTTGAGAAGAGAACGAAAACCTTCTTCTGCTTTAGTTAGCATTGGACTTAGGTTAGGTTAGGTTAGAATCTGTTGGTATGCCTCTGGCCACCTGCAAGCTCTTACTGCGTGAGAAGGCTGTTATGATGGCCAATATTCGATGGGAAAATTGCAAGGGTTGTAACGACACCAAGCAAATATGGCCCCATTTAAACTTAAACCGCACACTAGATATGCTAGTGTTCTCAAGGCGTCAGATAGCACTCCTAATATCTACTATAACGGGTCGCTGCCTGATAGCGAATTTGCAAAAACTATAGGTGCGAAGTATAATGACTATTGTATAAGCTGTCATGACGTGGAGGAAAAGGAATCAATTAAACACCTCTTGTGTGAGTGTCCTGCTTTTTGTGTAAGGCGTAAGCGAATTTTAGGAGCATATAGCTTTAGATTACTGGCTGACCTGGAAAACGTTAACTTAAGAAGTTTGTTAATGTTTTTGGAGCAATCTGGTTGGTTCCACAAAAGTAAATAATAGAGAAGGTTCAGTGGTTAAGACTAGAAGTGCCCATATGTAATAGGTACTTTTAGTTAAATGTGGTATCACAATGGACTGAATAGTCTAAGTGAGCCTGAAATTTAATCGGGCTGCCACTTTAACCTAACCTAACCTAGCATTGGACTTATTTGTATGTCATTGAAATTTTACTGGCATTTAGTTCATAGAATTGTTAGAACATACATAAAATAAAAAAATCGTTGCACTGGGAATCATTGTTTTAGAAATTTTATTTCTAGAGAAAATTTCCTAGACATTTTATTTCTATGAAAACTTTCTTTGAAATTTTATTTCGATAAAAAATTTCCTAGAAGTTTTATTGTATAGGCAGATTTCTTAGAAATTTGTTTGTATAGAAAATTGCCTAGAAAATTACCTAGAAATTATATTTGTAAAGACAATTTTCTAGAGATTTTATTTCGATAGAAAATTTCCTAGTAATCTTAGATTTTTTTGTTTAGACTATTAAATTAGAAAAATAGAAATTAGGACAGTTTTTGTAAAAAAAAATTTCCAGAATTTTTTTTCTAGAAATTTTTATGGACAGAATACATTTTTATGGACATTTTTCTATAAAAAACTTTTTAGAAATTGTATTTCTATTTTAGATTAAACATCTTGAATATGGTGCGATAATTTTATAGATATTTTCTAGAAATTTTATTTCTATATATAATCATAGATCATAAATCACATATAATCGTAAATCATATATCATAGAAATCGTAGTTCTATAAAAAAACTACATAGAAATTTTATTTCTGGAGAACAATTCCTAGACATTTTATTTCCATAGAAAATTTCCTAGTAATTTTATTTCTAGAGAAAATTTTCTATGCATTTTATTTCGATAGAAAAATACCTAGAAATTTTATTTCTAGATCAAATTTCCTAAAAATTTTATTTCTATAGAATTTTTTTTTTTAAACAATTTTTTAGAAGTAGGTTTTTACAATAATAATTTCCTAAAAATCGTATCTCTAAAGAAAATACCTAGAAATTTTATTTCTAGAGAAAATGTCCTATATTTTATACATAATTTTATATTTCTATAGATAATTTTCGAAAAATTGTGTTTTGACAGAAAATTTCCCAGAATTTTTATACCCTGCGCCACACTGTGGAAGAGGGTATTATAAGTTAGTTCATATGTTTGTAACACCCAGAAGGAGACGAGAAAGATACATGGTGTCTTTGGCAATAATGCTCAGGGTGGGTCCCTGAGTCGATATAATCATGTCCGTCTGTCCGTCCATCCGTCCCTCCGTCCGTCTGTCTGTGAACACATTTTTGTGATCAAAGTCTAGGTCGCAATTTAAGTCCAATCGCCTTTAAATTTGGCACATGTTCCTAATTTGGGAGCCACCGTGGTGCAATGGTTAGCATGCCCGCCTTGCATACACAAGGTCGTGGGTTCGATTCCTGCTACGACCGAACACCAAAAAGTTTTTCAGCGGTGGATTATCCCACCTCAGTAATGCTGGTGACATTTCTGAGCGTTTCAAAGCTTCTCGGCTATAAAAAGTAGGTCCCTTGTCATTGAGCTTAACATGGAATCGGGCAGCACTCAGTGATAAGAGAGAAGTTCACAAATGTGGTATCACAATGGACTGAATAGTCTAAGTGAGCCTGATACATCGTGCTGCCACATAACCTAACCTAATCTAACCTAATTTGGGTCAGAATAGAACCCTATTGATTTTGAAAGAAATCGGTTCAGGTTTAGATATAGCTCCCACATATATATATTTCGCCCGATATGCACTAATATGGACCCAGCAGCCAGAGTTTTATACCGATTTGTTTGAAATTCTGTACAAACATAACACTTAGTCGTAAAGTCAAGTGTGCAAAATTTGATTGAAATCGGTTCAGATTTAGATATAGCTGCCATATATATCTTTCGCCCGATATGGACTTATATGGCCCCAGAAGCCAGATTTTTGGCCAAATTCGGTTGAAATTTTGCACTAGGAGTACAATTAGTAGTATAGTCAAGTGTGCAAAATTTGATTGAAATCGGTTCAGATTTAGATATAGTTCCCATATATATCTTTCGCCCGATATGGACTAATATGGTACTAAAAGCCAGAGTTTTGAACCAATTTGGTTGAAATTTTGCACAGGGAGTAGATTTAGCATTGTAGCTATGCGTGCCATATTTGGTTGAAATCGATTCAGATTTAGATATAGCTCCCATATATATCTTTCGCCCGATATGGAGTAATATGGTCGTAGAAGCCAGAGTTTCGGCCCAATTTGTTTGAAATTTTGCACTAGGAGTAATATTAATAGTGCAGTTAAGTGCGCAGAATTTGATTGAAATCGGTTCATATTTAGATATAGCTCCCATATATATTTTTCGCCCGATATGGACTTATATAGCCCCAGAAGCCAGAGTTTTGGCCCAATTTGGTTGAAATTTTGCACTAGGAGTACAATTAGTAATATAGTCATGTGTGCCAAATTTAAAATCGGTTCAGATTTAGATATAGCTCCCATATATATGTTTTTCTGATTTCGACAAAAATGGTCAAAATGGACAAAAAAAAGTTGTAAAAATGACTCTAATTTTCCTAATCTTCTAATACATATATATCGAGCGATAAATCATAAATAAACTTTTGCGAAGTTTTCTTAAAATTGCTTCAGATTTAAATGTTTCCCATATTTTATTTTTTACTAAAATTGTGTTCCACCCTAGTGCATTAGCCAACTTAAATTTTGAGTCTGTAGATTTTGTAAAAGTCTATCAAATTCTGTCCAAATCGAGTGGTATTTAAATGTATGTATTTGGGACAAACTTTTATATATAGCACCCAACACATTGGTATCGAAAATGTAGATCTACAAAATGGTGCAGGGTATAATTTTAGCAGGGTATAAATCGGCCCCGTCCGTCTTTAGACTTTCTTTACTTATTTTATGTTGAAAATTTCCTAGAAATATTATTGCTATGAGAAATTTCCTAGATTTTTTTTGCTAAATTTTTTTTTTATTGACAATATTGCAGAAATTTTTCCATAGAAAATTTTGTATTTTTGTATTTCTATCGAAAATTTACTAAAAATTTAGTTTGATTATTGAAAATTTCCTAGAAATTCTATGTATTTAGTTTAGATTAAACATTTTGACTATAGTGCGAATGTTTCACTGTTTTTGTCAGAAAATTTTACCTATTACTTCATTTTGCTTTTTATGCAACAAAAATATAATTTTATATATCACATATTTAAAATATTAGTTCATGTTTATCAACTAAGGTGTGGCATTTATAGTGTGCTGCGTGACTATAGAGTTGGAAAACTGTTCATCTCTAACCTATGTCAAAAAATTCCATCATGCTATTTAGTTGTTGCCAAAGTGTAAACTATTTTGTTCTTTGACTAAAGAGACGCATAGCATAGCATTTTTATTGTTGTATACAAATATGACCACCATTGTTTTAGTTTTGTGGTCTATGTGTTGTACGCAAAAGTGTTATCCTGTTTTATTGGCTAAAATGAGATATGACATTTGAGGAATTTCATTAGAAGTTTCATTTTGGACATGGGCAGTAGCAGTTAATTTCATGTCAATGGGCTTGTTTTGGCAGCAACAGACAGAAATAAAAATAAAATAAAAACTTCATTGCCCTTGTAGAGGACAACAAGGCAAACGATTGAGTTAAAGTTTAATTATTATGCTATAAAATTTCAACATCAAAATATAATATAACGAATTATGTTCGCAACAAACTGTTATTTAATTGACAATACTAAATGTTTTCCTGGAAACTATTTTCGCTTGTGGCTTGCAAAATTTACTTTACTCTCTTCTTTAAAACAACGAAATAAGTTATTGTTCTACAGTCAAAAAAAGTACGAAATTTTATCTTATCTTAAAGATTTTTTTCCATAGTTTAGCTATTTAGTCATTATGATATCTTTTGGGACGAATCGATAAATCAATTCTATATCACTTCCATTCTCTATAGTGTATTCACCTTTAATACATCTGCTGCTATTCATTCTTAACCCAAATGTAATTAGTAAATTAAATTGATTATAACATTAAAATAAATACGATTAAATTAATGTACATAATTGTAAATTTACATGTATATATATGTATGTGTATAAACGTTAGGCGTCGCTGTTGGTGTTCAATCATCGTCATGATAAAATCCGCACTTAATCCGCAATCATCATCTTTAATTTGTCACTTAAATTCGATGCGAACCTAGTGCGAGACATCTTGTTTTTCAGATGAGCAGCTTAATGAGCCATGTCGAAATGAAATGAAGTGCAAATTTCAAGACATATTAATGAAGAGGCAGGCATGCATTGAAGCTATATAAAACAAGTAACACTTCAATTATACAGGCGAAAATATATTAACATGCACATACACACACACATTTGCCGAAATCACTACAATAATAAATACATACATACATATGTGTTACTTGCTTACGCATTTGTTGTTGCTGTTGTTATTGTTGTTGTGAAAAACATAAATCCACAGATGTGTATAAAACATATACTCATAGAGTGCGAATGTGAACATATGAACTCTCAAATATATACATAACTCACACACACACACTCTCTCTCGCACTCTGTGAGTAACGTACAGTTTATATGCAAATGTGATTTTCTTCAAATTGTGTCATTTGTTTTGTATTGCTCTTGGCATTATTACTTACTATCGTTACGACTGATGTTTTGCCAACAACAGCAGAAGCAGCAACAGCATCACCCATAACAATAGCGACAGCGTCAATCGTTGTCAACATCGTCATCTCATTTGCTTGGTAAGATCTTAATCTATGCTCGAAAGATTGATACTCACTTAAAGTCATACATATGTCGTCAGTAATGATTTAAACATCGGATTGACAGGCACAATGCCATAGCGAACGCAACGAAAGATGAACATTAAGGCATACAGGCAATCTAAGTAAGTGAGTGTGCCATCAGTTGAGATATGGATATGAGAACGTTAAAGCAACATACTTACTGCACTATGGGTTGGATTTCAATGTGATACATGTGAACAGGCACGTTGAAAAATAATGATGTGCTTTTACGAAATTTTACTTCTACATACAATATCGTCGAAATTTTATTTTTATAGAAAAATTTCCTGGGATTTTTATTTCTATGGAAAAATACATTGAAAATTTAATGCTGTTGAAAAATTCGTTGAAGTTTTATTTCTACATAACATTTCGACGAAATTAGTTTCTGTAGAAAATATTCTAGAATTTTATTTCAATACAAAATTTCATCTCTATAGAAAATTCCTGGAAATTTTATTTCCATAGAAAATTACTTAGAAATTTTATTTCTATAGAAATTTTATTACTATAAGAACTTTCTTAGAAATTTTACAGATTTTTTTTTAAAGAATTTGTTTGAAGAAAATTTCCTCAAAATTGTATTTCTATAAAAAATTCCTAGAAATCTTATTTCCATAAAAAATGTCCTTGAAATTGCATTTATACAAAATTTTCCTAGAAATTTTATTTCTATAAATATTTTCTTGACATTTTATTTCTATAAAAAAATTTTAAGTAATATTTTTTTATTGGAAATTATATTTCTATAGAAATTTTATTACTATAAGAACTTTCTTAGAAATTTTATTGAATTTTTAAAGAAAATTTCCTCAAAATTTTATTTGTATAAACAAAAAAAAATCCTAGAAATATTATTTCCATAAAAATTTCCTTTAAATTGCATTTATACAAAATTTCCTCAAAATTGTATTTCTATAAAAAATTCCTCGAAATCTTATTTCCATAAAAAATGTCCTTGAAATTGCATTTATACAAAATTTTCCTAGAAATTTTATTTCTATAAATATTTTCTTGACATTTTATTTCTATAAAAAAATTTTAAGTAATATTTTTTTATTGGAAATTATATTTCTATAGAAATTTTATTACTATAAGAACTTTCTTAGAAATTTTATTGAATTTTTAAAGAAAATTTCCTCAAAATTTTATTTGTATAAACAAAAAAAAAATCCTAGAAATATTATTTCCATAAAAATTTCCTTTAAATTGCATTTATACAAAATTTTCCTAGAAATTTTAATTCTATAAAAAAATTTTAAGCAATATATTTTTATAGGTCTAATTCCTAGAAAATTTATTTCTAAAAAATGTTCTAGAAACTTAAAAAAAAATGTTCTAGAAATTTTATTAATTTATTTTCAAAATTTTTTTTCTATAAGAATTTTTCTAGAAATTTGATTGATGTATTTCTTAAAGAAAATTATTTCTATAAAAATTCCTAGACTTTTTATTTCCAAAAAACAATTTTCTTTAAATTGCATTGGTACAAAATATTCCTAGAAATTTTATTTCTATAAAGATTTCCTACACATTTTATTTCTATAAAAAATTTTCTTAGAAAATGATATACGAATTTTACTTAAAAAGAAAATTTTTTGGCAATTTTATTTCCGTAGAAAATTATTTGGAAATTTTATTTCTGCAGAAATTTTTCTAGAAATTAGTTTTTTATAAGAACTTTTATAAATTCTTTGATGTAGAAAATTTTCTAAGAATTTTCATAATGAAAATGTTTCAAAACTTTATTTCCATAAAAAATTCCTAGACATTTCATTTCCATAAAAAATTTCCTTTAAATTACATTTCTATAAAATTTTCCTAGAAATTTTATTTCTATAAAGATTTCCTAGACATTTTATTTCTACAAACAATTTTAAGTAATAGTTTTTCATATGTACAATTCCTAGAAATTTAATTTCGATAAACAAATTCCTAGAAAATATAAAAATTTTACTTATATAAAAATTTTTCTGGCAGTTTTATTTCCGTAGAAAATTACTTAGAAATTTTATTTCTACAGAAATTTTTCTAGAAATTTTCTTTTTATAAGAACTTTAATAATTTTTTTTTTGATGTAGAAAATTTTCTAAGAATTTTGATAGCGAAAATTTTTCAAAATTTTATTTCTATAAAAAATTCCTGGACATTTTATTTCCAGAAAAAAAAATCCTTGAAATTACATTTCTACAAAATTTTCCTAGAAATTTTATTTCTATAAAGATATTTCTACAATAAACTTTAAGCAAAGTGTTTCTTAGGTCCAATTCCTAGGAATTTAATTTGTATAAAACAATTTCCTAGAAAATTACATAAAAAATTTTACTTATATAGAAAATTTTCTGGCAATTTTATTTCCGTAGAAAATTACTTTATTTCTACAGAAATTATTCTAGAAATTTTCTTTTTATAAAAACTTTACTAGAAATTTTATTGATGTAGAAAATTTTCAATGAATTTTTCTAAAGAAATTTTTTTTCAAAATTTTATTTCTATAAAAAATTCCTAGACATTTTATTTCCATAAAAAGTTTCCTTGAAATTGAATTTATACAAAATTTTCCTAGAAATTTTATTTCTATAAAAAAATGTTAAGCAATATTTTTTCATAGGTCCCATTCTTAGAAATTTTATTTCCATAGAAAATTTTCTATTTTTTTTTTTTTATAAAAAAATTTCTTTGAAATTTTATTTCTATGGAAAATTTTCGAGAAAGTTTTTAAAAAAAAAATGTTATAGAAATTTTATTAGTATAGAAAATTTATTTTTAAAAAATTTTCACTAAATTATATTTCTAGAGAAAATTTCTATAGCAAATTGTAGAAAATTTCGTCGAAATTTTATTTCTATTGGAAACTTCATAGAAATTATATCTATGGAAAATTGTCTAGAAAATTTCCAAAAAAATTATATCTATAAAAGTTTCCCAGGAATTTAATTCCAAAAAAATTGCTTAGAAATGTCACTTGTATAATATTTTCCTCTCAATTGTTTGCTAGAAATGTTAGTTCTGTAGAAAATTTCTTGGGAAGTTTACTATTATATAAAATTTCCTAAAAATGTTTATAGATTTTTTTAAGAAAATTTTCTAAAAATGTTATTACTATCAATGATTTTCAAGAAATTTTATTTCCATAAAAAAGTTCCTCGAAATTGTATTTTTATAGAAAATTTATGAGAAATTTTAATTTTACAGAAATTTTATTTCTATATAAAATTTCATGGAATATTAATTTCTATAAAATATATCTTAGACATTTGATTTAAATAAACAATTTTCTAGAAATTTTATTCCTATCTTATAAAAAATTTCTAGAAATTTTATTTCTTTAAAAAAATTCTAGAAATTTCATTTCTTTAAAAAATTTCTAAAAATTTTATTTCTTTATAAAAATTTCCTTGAAATTTTATTTTTTAAAAAAATTTCCTAGAAATTTTATTTCTATATAAAATGTCATAGAATATTTACTTCTATAAAATATATCTTAGAAATTTTATTTTCATACAAAATTTTCTAGAAATTGTAATCCTATAAAAAATTTCTAAAAATTTTATTTCTATAACAAAATTTCTAAAAATGTTATTTCTTTATAAAAATTTCCCAGAAATTTTATTTAAAAAAAAACTAGAAATTTTATTTCTATAGAAAATATTGTACAAATTTTATTTCGGTACATAAATTTTCCTACCAATTTTCTGCTATAGAAAATTTCTTAGAAATTTTATTTCCATAAAGAATTTTCTGGAAATTTTATTTCACTAAAAATTTTCTCAAAATTTTATTTCTATTGAGAATTTTCAAAATTTCAAAATTTTTCTATAGAATATGTTTCCTATAGATTTTATTTTTATAAAAAAAAAATTACCTAAAAATTTTATTTCTATGGAAATTTTCCTCAAAATTATATTTTTATAAAAAATTCCCTATACATATCATTTCTGTAAAACATTTCCTATACATGTAAAAAAAATATACCTCAAAATTTTAGTTGTATAGAAAATATCCTACAAATTCTATTTCTATAGAAAATATCCAAGAAATTTTTTGAGAAATTTTTATCCAAATTTTTTCTATAGAATATTTTCTTTAAAATTGTTTTCTAAAGAAAATTTCCTAGAAATTTCATTGCAATAAAAAGCTTATTTCTATCGATTTTCTTTTACAGAATATTTCCTTGAAATTTTATTTGTATGGAAAATATTCTAGAAATTTTATTTTTTGGAAAATTTTGTCGATATATTATTTTTTTTTAAAGATTTTGTCGAAATTTTATTTATATATTTTATTTTTTTATTTCTATAGAAAATTTTCTAGAAATTTTATTTCTGTAGAAAAATTTTCCTACCAATTTTGTGCTATAAATTAAAAAAAAAATATTCCTCAAAATTCTATTTATATAGAATATATCCTACAAATTCTATTTCTAAAGAAAGTATCCAAGAAATTTTTTGAGAAAATTTTATCCAATTTTTTTTTCTATAGAATATTTTCTTTAAAATTGTTTTCTAAAGAAAATTTCCTAGAAATTTCATTGTAATAAAAAGTTTATTTCTATTGAAATATTTTTTATAGAATATTTCCTTGAAATTTTATTTGTATGGAAAATATTCTAGAAATTTAATTTTTTTAGAAAATGTTGTCGATATATTATTTCTTTAGAGATTTTGTCGAAATTTTATTTATATAGAAAATTTCCTCAAAATTCTATTTCTATAGAAAAAATTCTATAGAAAATTTGCAAGAAATTTCCTTCTTATGAAAATTTAACACAAATTGTTTCTATAGACAAATTTCTCTAAAATTATTTTTGTAAAGAAAATTTCATAGAAATTTCATTTCAATAAAAAGTTTATTTCTATTGATTTCTTTTATAGAATATTTCCTAGAAAATTTATTTATATAGAAAATCTTCTAAATTTTTTTTCATTAGAAAATTTGGTAAAAATTTTATTTCTTTAGAATTTCTTTTTTTTAATTTTATTTCATTAGAATTTTTTTTTTTTTTTTGGAAATTTAGTTCATTAGAAAGTTTAGTCGAAATTTTATTTCATTAGAAAATTTTGTTCAAATTTTATTTCAATAGAAAATTTCGTCAAAATTAAAGCCATAGTGAAATATTTTCAATACAGGCACCATAGATTTTCATCAGTACTTGAGCATTAACAAGTAGCAATACATCATTGGCAATGTCTTTGCTTAACTTTGGATCCGGATGTGAATGTGTTTCAAACAGCTACAGCAGCAATAAACAAGTTTTCGACAAATAAGACCCGAACACAATCGCATTTTCTGGCATTCGCTTCTCTTAGCGTCAATATTGCATCTTCCTCAAATGGCTACTGCGGTACCTAAAAAGCCTTGAGTTATATTGAAAGCGTATGCGTTGATGGCGGCAATGTCATTCTGTGTTATGTTGCCCTTGTTGCTGTTGTGTCTCGTTTTGGTGTATATCATGAATTTAATGTAACATATGGATCGAAGTGACAAATTGGCAGCGACAAGTGATGTTTATGCTGTTGTCATATGTCACACTGACAACTGTTGTTGACATTTAGAAGAAATTCGTTTTCCTTTATTGGCCGAAGGAGAAGATGTAAAAGAAAAAGAGAGCTATTTTTTCTGTTTTCAGTCTTATATTTGATGTTTTGTTTTGGGTTTCTTCGATTGTCAGGGGATCGAGTGTAAGGTTGAAAAGTTCAAGATTTTATACTAAAAGAATTTATTGTCGTTTTTATTTGAGAAATGAGAGACATAGACTTCCGATGCGAGGATAGTGACGGACCCAAAGATTTGGCTTGCGGAGGCCCTACGAGAAGCATATTTCATCTGATCTGGCTGAAATTTGGTACATGGTGTTAGTATATGGTCTTTAACAAACATGCAAAAATTGATCCATATCGGTCCATAATTATATATAGCCCCCACATAAACCGATCACCAGATTTGGCTTGCGGATCCTCTAAGAGAAGCAAATTTCGTCCGATGCGGCTGAAATTTGGTACGTGGTGTTATTATATGGTCTCTAACAACCACGCAAATATTGATCCATATCGGTCCATAATTATATATAGCCCCCATATAAACCGATCCCCAGATTTGACCTCCGGAGCCCCGTGGAGGAGCAAACTTCATCCCATTCGGTTGAAATTTGGTACATAGCAGTAGTGTATGGCCGCTAACAGCCATGCAACAATTGGTCCATATCGGTCTATAGTTATATATAGCCGATCGCCAATCACACAAAAAATTGGTCCATATCGCCAAAAATAATCTACCAAAATTTTATTTCTATAGAAAATTTTGTCAAAATTTTATTTCTATAGAAAATTTTGTAAAAATTTTATTTCTATAGAAAATTTTGTCAAAATTTTATTTCTATAGAAAATTTTTTCACAATTTTATTTCTATAGAAAATTTTGTCAAACTGAATTATATACGTATTTAGTCCGCTTTTTATACCCTCCACCATAGGATGGGGGTATATTAACTTTGTCATTCCGTTTGTAACACATCGAAATATTGCTCTAAGGCCCCATAAAGTATATATATTCTGGGTCGTGGTGAAATTCTGAGTCGATCTGAACATGTCCGTCCGTCCGTCTGTTGAAATCACGCTAACTTCCGAACGAAACAAGCTATCGACTTGATGTAGGTCGGATGGTATTGCAAATGGGCCATATCGGTCCACTTTTACGTATAGCCCCCATATAAACGGACCCCCTAATTTGGCTTGCGATTGCTCTAAGAGAAGCAAATTTCATCCGATCAGGCTGAAATTTGGTACATGGTGTTAGTATATGGTCTCTAACAACCACACAAAAACTGGTCCATATCGGTCCATAATTATATATAACCCCCATATAAACCGATCCCCAGATTTGAACTCCGGAGCCTCTTAGAGGAGCAAAATTCATCCGATCCGGTTGAAATTTGGTACGTGGTGTTAGTATATGGCCTCTAACAACCGTGCAAAAATTGGTCCACATCGGTCCTTAATTATATATAGCCCCCATATAAACCGATCCCCACATGTGACCTCCGGAGCCTTTTGGAGGAGCAAAATTCATCCGATCCGGTTGAAATTTGGTAAGTGGTGTTATTATATGGTCTCTAACAACTATGCGAAAATTGGTCCATATCGGTCCATAATTATATATAGCCCCCATATAAACCGATCACCAGATTTGATCTACAGAACCTCTTGGAGGAGAAAAATTCATCCCATTCGGTTGAAATTTGGTACATAGCACTAGTGTATGGCCGCTAACAGCCATGCAACAATTGGTCCATATCGGTCTATAGTTATATATAGCCGATCGCCAATCACACAAAAATTTGGTTTAGTCGCCAAAAATAATCTACCAAAATTTTATTTCTATAGAAAATTTTGTCAAAATTTTATTTCTATAGATAATTTTGTCAAAATTTTATTTCTATAGAAAATTTTGTCAAAATTTTATTTCTATAGAAAAGTTTGTCAAAATTTTATTTCTATAGAAAATTTTGTCAACATTTTATTTCTATAGAACATTTTATCAAAATTTTATTTCTATAGAAAATTTTGTCAAGATTTTATTTCTATAGAAAATTTTGTCAAAATTTTATTTCTATAGAAAATGTTGTTAAAATTTTATTTCTATAAAAAATTTTGTCAAAATTTTATTTCTGTAGAAAATGTTGTCAAAATTTCATTTCGATAGAAAATTTTGTCAAACTGAATTATATACGTATTTAATCCGATTTTTTTTGTTTAATGTATACCCCGTATGGACTAACTTACAATTTAGAAGACGGTGTTAAGAAGTTTTGAGATACCTTGCCATCGTCCAGTGTCACCGCAACCCAAGTAATTCTATTGTGGAAGTTTCTACGCAATCCATGGGTACATAAGATTCGGCCTGGCACAAACTTACGGCCGTATATACTTGTTTATGTTATTGATATTAGTCATACGTACCAGTGTTCACTAATTAATATAGATTATACGTACCACAGGTCGTAGATGAATTTATAACATTATATTTTAAATATTTCGGAATTTTATACAAATAATACTGCATTCTATTAAAATAAGTATCTACTTTATTTATACCATTCGCTTCTTGCACTCTTTAAATACTTACTTGTTTATGCTTTTGTGGTTTATGAATCCATGGAAACAAAATGTGTAATTTTTTTCGTTTTTTTAATTCAATGCATAAATACTTTTACAATGAAAACACGTAGTAGTAAAAAAAAATAAAAACATTTTAGATAAGAATGATTCAACATACTTCAAAATTAGACTTTATTTGAAGAAAGAAAAAAAAAACAACGAGTTTTCAGTCAATAATGGAAACCTCCCACGTTTTACAATCTTTTATGTAAACTCTAAACTCTTAGTGAAAGTTAATCAATTACTTTGCCCATGTCATTGTAATTCTTCCCGTTTGTTTTTGTTTGGTGTATTTTTGGGGTATTTTCCAATCCATCCATCTATCTATCTCTTTTGTTATTTTGTCAGAGCTTAAAGAGCGAAAGGATTAAGTGAAGTGTTTGCAACACAGATAGAATCAGTGGCAGAAGAACAATGACAAAATGGTATGTGTGGTAAAAATGAATGGAGTATGTGTCGAAATAAAACAGAAAAAGGATGTGTGCGAGGATTTCGTTTGTACCAGATTGTGTTCAGATGTTTGAGCTTGTGATAAATGTTTATTGACGTGGGTAAATATTTCATCTGATAATTTGGTTTGAGTAGGTTTTTTATGGTCGAATGTGTAATAATTTTATTGACTTATAACTTGGTTTATTTATGAGAAAGGTCTATACTTTTTTGTCTCAAGGGGGTGGGGTGTGAAATATATAGGGGTTTGTAGTTGATATTGAAACCGATTGAAAGTCACGTTCACATTTGCCATCATCATGATCGGAGGGAAAAGAAACCCAGATTCCATTTGATATTCCTTTTGTTGATATCATTAACCGTACATTTATGGCTTAAATTTTAACAATCACATTTCAGTGTTTGCTGTTGTTGGTATTGCATACTTTTCTACATGAAATGGGTTGAATGGTTAACATATGTTTTCTTGCCTGAGGATATGTATCCTTTTCGTAATCGTAAAATAGGCCGAAATACATGTCAAATATTTGTCGAAAATCTCTAAAATGACAGCATGATTTTATTTGTGTATTCACTCATATATTACGCTCGGAACAGAATCGACTTTGACATTTCCATTTTCGTTAATGGTATTGTGGTACGGTGTGGGCGTGCAAGGCTTTTAAATTTAACAAGGAAATGTAATAAAATTTTATTGATTTTTTTGTTTGTCTAAATTTTTATTTATTATTTATTTTCATAGGAATTTCTTGTTTTAAATAATTGTTTTGCATTTATGACCAAAATGTTTTGAGTTTTATTACTCATATTTCGCACTAAAACCCATAAAACCAGTTTATACATTTATGTCATGAGTTATTATCAATGAGTGACTGAGTGGATTTTGATTGTCTAAATCAGAACGAATGCGCAACGAAATGGTCTGTGGCACATATGAGAGTAAGTAAGTGAAGTGGAAACTACAAAAATTCAAAGCAATGGTGTAATTAATTAGAAGTGCTATAAATAATATCAATAATTGTAATGGAAAAGTTTTCGTTCTCGATGGCACTATATATTATAGAAAATTTTTATAGGATGTAAATTTTATTCAATAAAAAGGTTTCTTAATGAAAAGTATTTCGTTTTTAGTGGCAACATATAGTTTAGGAAATTTAAAAAGGATGTAAATTTCCAATGGAGAGAGAGGAAGCCAATAAACTTAACGACTAGGGAACTATAATGAAGTTTTCCATAGAATGAAATAATTTTGTAGATATAGATGTGACTCCTTTGAGTTCATTGTTGCTCAATTTTCTGTTACTACAACAGCTCTGTAATAAAGGAATTCCCATTTGGGATTCTAAAAAATATTGTGGAAGACGCGCAATTAAGCACTAAACTGAAATGCTTCGAATCCAACTATTTTAAAATATGAATTCGTTTAGACAGATTTAAGAACGTTATACCTGATTGTTAGAAAAATGTATACATTTCTATACAAAATTTGGTATTTGAAGGTTTACGCGAAAAAATTGTTAGATCTGAAATTGAAGACATATTTTAAAGAGCTATATAGCTCTAAATCTAAAGCCATTCACATAAAAAATCCCAATTATTCACAGAAAAAATATCACCAAAATTTTTCCAATTAAAATTTTAATTGAATATTCAAATTCAAATATTTCGGAACACGTCTGTGATATTTTTACAGGTGTGGATACGCGTAAGTATGAGGGCGAAAGTAAACAGCAGTCGACTGTTCATCTGAAGAAGCGTTTGATGCGTTCAGAAAGCATGTTTTGAAGGTACCTCAATCAAAGTGGCAAAAGTTCTCATGCAAAAGTGTATAGATCTTAATGGAAACTTTTTGAATAACAATAAAGCGATTTTCAGTGATTAGTATTTGTTCTCTAATCCCGAAATATAAAAATCAACTTTCGTATAATGTAGTCACTGTAGTCAAAAGTACAACTTCCTTCATTTGTAGCCATTAAATTGTGTTGAAAAACATTATTAATTCTTCGTTTAGTTTTTCTGGCAATATTTAAACGTCGATATTAGTACTACTGTAGTATGTATTCTAATATCATTATTCATACGTACCCATGACTATTAATTAATAAATCATACGTATCAAGGGCATATTACTGAAATCAGATTGAAAGGCGGGGTATACATGTAAGAAGTGTTCTTCTTTACTTTAACGAAAATGTTCCTTTCATCAAGGAAATACGACTTAAAAGAGTGACGTAAATTTTAAAGATTATTTTAATAAATTTAATGAGAAAAGCGGGGTATTCACATAAAAGATGTTCTTCTTTAACGATAATTTGCCTGACATCAAGGACATGCGACTTTAAAAAAAAAAAACGACGTAAATTTTGAAGAATATTGTCCTAAATTTAATGAAAAATTTTAAAGAATTAATAGGCCAAGTGCTAGGACTTTCCTTTAATTACAATGTCTTTATTTTAAAGAATTTTGTCTTTAAAATTGTGTACATAGCGTGTCCGAAAGTTTAGTTTGCATAGTCTGCTATATCAGGTCAATATTTCCTTCAGTTTTGAAAAGTATATTCCTTGTGAATAATTATGTTTTTATATAACGAAACAATTTTCTAGTATTGTATTATAATAAATTAAATTATAACAAGTATATACGGCCGTAAATTCGGCCAGGCCGAATCTTATGTACCCACCACCATGGATTGCGTAGAAAATTCTACTAAAGGCTGTCATCCACAATCGAATTACTTGTGTTGCGGTAACACTTGCCGATGGCAAAGTATCTTAAAACTTCTTAACACCGTCTTCTCAATTGTAAGTTAGTCCATACGGGGTATATATTAGACAAAAAAAAAAAAAAAAAAAAAAAAAAAACGATTAAATACGTATATTTAGTTTAACAAAATTTTCTATAGAAATAAAATTTTGACAAAATTTTCTATAGAAATAAAATTTTGACAAAATTTCTATAGAAATAAAATTTTGACAAATTTTCTATAGAAATAAAATGTTGATAACATTTTTCTATAGAAAAACTGCTCCTCCAAGAGGCTCCGGGGGTCACATCTGGGGATCGGTATATATGGGGGCTATATATAAGTATGGACCGATATGGACCAATTTTTGCGTGGTTATTAGAGACCATATACTAACACCACGTACCAAATTTCAACCGGATCGGATGAATTTTGCTCCTCCAAGAGTCTTCGGAGGTCAAATCTGGGGATCGGTTTATATGGGGGCTATATATAATTATGGACCGATGTAGACCAATTTTTGCATGTTTATTAAAGACCATATACTAGCACCACGTACCAAATTTCAACCGGATCAGATGAATTTTCCTCCTCCAAGAGTCTCCGGAGGTCAAATCTGGGGATCGGTTTATATGGGGGCTATATATAATTATGGACTGATATGGACCAATTTTTGCATGGTTGTTAGAGACCATATACTAACACCACGCACCACATTTGAACCGGATCGGAAGAATTTTGCTCTTCCAAGAGGCTCCGGAGGTCAAATCTGGGGATCGGTTTATATGGGGACTATACGTCCGATATGGCCCATTTGCAATACCATCTGATCTACATCAATAAAAACTACTTATGCCAAGTTTGAAGTCGATAGCTTGTTTCGTTTGGAAGTTAACGTGATTTCAACAGACGGACGGACGGACATGCTTAGATCGACTCAGAATTTTACCACGACCCATAATATATATACTTTATTGGGTCTTAGAGCAATATTTCGATGTGTTACAAACGGAATGACAAAGTTAATATCTAATGGTGGAGGGTATAAAAGAAAGTACCAAACAGCTATAATCGGTCGGACCTTTCTATATGAAACCCAAAATCAAACCTACAGAAGCCGTGTGCCGCCACAGTTGACAGAAGTCTTAGTGTCAATTCAAAGAGAATATGTTTACTCCTCACTCGACTGAATTAAATTCAGAGAGTAAAGCAGGAGGTGTAAACATCAATATAGCACATCAATATAGCAAATTCCTGTTACATATTGATGTCCAAGGCCGCTTATTGTCAAGTTTTATCTTTAAAATACAACTATATACATGTATTTCAAACTCTAAACTGGTTTATCTTGTTTCAAATATTTTGTGAAAAGAAGAATAATCAATATAATATACCATATATTGTGGTTGTATGTCGTCTTTCCTGTCTGCATTTTAAATTGTATTGATAAAAATTAATTATTAACCGTGTAGGTCTTTGTATACCATTTTATTGTCGTTATAATAAAGAATTCATGTTATTATATTTTTGATTCTATTGCTATTAGTCATACGCAAATATGACCATTATTTAATTAATATAAAGCATACTTACAAAAGTCTATTAGCAATTATTAATTAATATAAATCATACGAGTCAATGGCCTATTACAGCCATAAAACCAATGTTTTGGTTCAATGTATAACATAACATTATGGGAAATTCCTGTGCTATGAGGCATCAGGAATATCTCTTTTGATGACGCTAAATTTGCTTTTAAAATACAATAATAGGATAGGCAAATTTCGAATTTGTTCTTCATGGAATTTTTCAATTTAATGTATAAGTTAACACTTCATGTCTCTTAGAGTAGTTCATCTTAATTAAATACGATGTAAGAAATTGTGAACCTGCATATACCATATTCTCTGAGAATATAAGTATGATTTCCTTCTTTTGAAGATATTAAATGATATTGACAAACATTAATTATTCTTCGTTTAGTTTTTCTAGGAGTATTTAAATGTCCATTTCCGACATATGTAATAGTAACGTATTGTTACTACTATTTTTTATTCTATAGCTATTAGTCATACGCACCCATGATCATTAATTAATTAATTAATATAAATCATTCGTTCCAATGGTCTATTAATGAAATCAGAAAACCATAATCAACATCACTCTTAAACTTTTGTTGTTTAGTAATAAGCTTTTGCATGAGTATTAATTTTCACATTATTGTACGGAATCCACATGAATTTTTGAACTTCATTTTCCTCTCATTCATCTCTCATTCTAAGTTATGACAAATAAATAAAAGTTATTGTAATTTATTGAATTTTCTAATAAATTCTTCTTCTAAGGAAACTCGAACTAATACTTCCATATGTATCACATATAAATTGTTGTATGTTTCTGTATATATTTTAAGCTTCATTGTTGATCACTGTTGTGGAAATTTTAAAATTCTTAAATGAATTTGAAATTTTATTAAAAATCAAGTGGCATAAAACTACTTTATGCTAATTCAAAAAGCATGACATACTATTATTTTTATTATAATGTTAACGAACAAAATACCAAAGGCGTACTTTGAGGTCATATATACATGCACACACAACATACATATTCTTGGTTGCCTTTGAGGAATATCTAATACGAATATAATTGAAATTACACAAAAGAAATGGAATATAAAAAAATATATTTTTGTCTGCAAAATTTTTACAGAATATATACAAAGCTTGTTCAAGTTAATGGAATAAGTCTAGTTCATAATAAACCTATTATTTGGAAAAACAAAGAAAAGTTACTTTATAGAAAGATAAAGAGAGAAAGTACATTGATGGGATATATATCGGGTGGTTGATATTTAATGTCATAAAGAAAGGCACTTTACATTTTTTTATACCCTCCACCATAGAATGGGGGAATATTAACTTTGTCATTCCGTTTGTAACACATCGAAATATTGCTCTCAGACCCCATAAAGTATATATATATATATATATATATATATATATATATATATATATATATATATATATATATATATATATATATACTTTATATATATATATATATATATATATATATATATATATATATATATATATATATATATATATATATATATATATATATATATATATATATATATATATATATATATATATATATATATATATATATATATATATATATATATATATATATATATATATATATATATATATATATATATTCTGGGTCGTGGTGAAATTCTGAGTCGATCTAAGCATGTCCGTCCGTCCGCCCATCTGTTGAAATCACGCTAACTTCCGAACGAAACAAGCTATCGTCTCGAAACTTGGCACAAGTAGTTGTTATTGATGTAGGTCGGATGGTATTGCAAATGGGTCATATCGGTCCACTTTTACGTATAGCCCCCATATAAACGTACCCCTAAATTTGGCTTGCGATTGCTCTAAAAGAAGCAAATTTCATCTGATCCGGCTGAAATTTGGTACATGGTGTTAGTATATGGTCTCTAATAACCATGCGAAAATTGGTCCACATCGGTCCATAATTATATATAGCCCCCATATAAACCGATCCCCCGATTTGGCTTGCAGAGCCTCTAAGAGAAGCAAATTTCATCCGATCCGGCTTAAATTTAGTACATGGTGTTAGTATATGGTCTCTAATAACCATGCAGAAATTGGTCCACATTGGATCCTAATTATATATAGCCCCCATATAAACCGATCACCAGATTTGACCTCCGGAGCCTCTTGGAAGACCAAAATTCATCTGATTCAGTTGAAATTTGGTACGTGGTGTTAATATATGGCTTCAAATACCCATGCAAGAATTGGTCGAAATCGGTCAATAATTATATATAGGCCCCATATAAACCGATCCCCAGATTTGACCTCCGGAGCCCATTGGAAGAGCAAAATTCATCCGATTCCGTTTAAAATGTTGTACGTGATGTTAGTATATCGTATCCAACAACAATGCAGGAATTGGTTCATACAAGTCCATAATTATATATAGCCCCCATGTAAACCGATCCCTCTGGTGCCTTTTGGAGAAGCAAAATTCATCCGATCTGGTTGAAATTTGGTACGTGGTGGTAGTATATGATATTTAAAAACCATGCCAAAACTGGTCCAAATCAGTCCATAATCATATATAACCCCCATATAAACCGATCCCGAGATTTGGTTTTGGAGCCTCTTGGATGAGCAAATTTCATTCGAGTCAGTTGAAATTTGGTACATTGCGCTAGTATATGGCCGCTAACAACCATGCCAAAATTGGCAAATTTTGTCAACATTTTATTTCTATAGAAAATTTTGTCAAAATTTTATTACTATACAAAATTTTGCAAAGATTTTATTTCTATAGAAAATTTTGTCAAACTGAATACGTATTTAATCGGCCCTTTTTTGTTTAATATATATACCGTATGGACTAACTTACAATTTAGAAGACAGTGTTAAGAAGTTTTAAGATACCTTGCAAACGGCAAGTGTTACCGCAGCCCAATTAATTCGATTGTAGATGACAGTCTTTAGTAGAAGTTTCTATGCAATCCATGGTGGAGGGTAAATAAGATTCGGCCTGGCCGATCTTACGGCCGTATATACTTGTTTTTTCTGTTGTATACGCTATGGTACGTATAGTCCGAATGGTACAAAAATAAAAAAGATACTCACATTTAAATGCTGGAGGTCTCCAAAGTGGTTTAGAAGAAGCAACCAAAATTTAGTTACATATCAGCCACACTGTGGCTTTATTAGATATTTTCATTAGTTTAAATTAGAGGAACAATTCTAAATGTTCTAACCCTAACGGTACAGCAAAACTCTACTTGCTGACACATATTTTGCATTTAAAAAATATTTTCTTTTTTCTGAATTTTATAATATTTTAATTTTCTTGTGATGAAGTTAGGTTAGGTTAGGTGACAACCCGATGTATCAGGCTCACTTAGACTATTCAGTCCATTGTGATACCACAGTGGTGAACTTCTCTCTTATCACTGAGTGCTGCCCGATTCCATGTTAAGCTCAATGACAAGGGACCTCCTTTTTATAGCCGAGTCCGAACGGCGTTCCACATTGCAGTGAAACCACTTAGAGAAGCTTTGAAACTCTCAGAAATGTCACCAGCATTACTGAGGTGGGATAATCCAGCGCTGAAAAACTTTTTGGTGTTCGGTCGAAGCAGGAATCGAACCCACGACCTTGTGTATGCAAGGCAGGCATGCTAACCATTGCACCATGGTGGCATATCATTCCTTGTGATGAAAGAGAAAGTGATATTTTCCAACAAATAAAACTCAGTTTATGTCCTTGTACCTTGGATACTTTTTCATGTTTAATATTTGTGGTACTGATTCATTTGACCTTGTAACACAAGTTTGTTTTATTCATAAATGGATGGTTGGTTTATATACTACTGTGGGGAAAGGAAATGTGACATTGTAATTTTCAAAATGAAAAAACGGCTTAAGTGCATTTTTATATGGAGGGGGGTTGAAATTGATTTAGAGAACAAATAACTATTTTTAAAAATTTTATTTTTTGCTCTCACTGGTATATATAAAATAACCAGTAGTAGTAGTATATATAAAAACAAATGTTGGGAAATCGCAAGGATTCTGAACATTTCGAATGTATGCCTAATAATCTCTTCTTCATCCATCTGTAGCAAATTTTTATACAGAAAATACACGAATTTTAGCTATATATACCAATATCCCTCATATTATGACATTGACATAAAAAAAAACTGGGTGCTATTTAAAAAGCTGTTCATATATATATATATATATGCGATGGGAATGATATATGGGTATTCGTGTGGGTTAGTATGTATGTTAATAGAGACATATAAAAAGCGAGCATAAATTATATTAATGTAAAAATCACACCAAGGGCATTAGGACGACATTTACTCGTGTGTGTGTGTGTGTGATTTTCCCTTTTTTGCTAAGCTATTCTCTACAAAGAAATCACATTTTTTTGTTGCTCACAACGGCATGTACTTAATTTTCTAAATATGTACAAATTTGCACATATTTATTTTGTAGTCCCGCGGGTGCGTATACGCTTTGGGGGTTATACGAGTATATGATTTGAGTTTGTTTTCTCTATAAATGCAAAATGTTTGATTTGCTATGGGACTTGCTTCGCGAATAGAATAAAGTACATATAAAGCATAGTAATTTTAATATTTTAGAAATTTACAGGTGGTTGCTATGTATTACAACCAACTTCAGGTTGATATAATTTCTAAACATTTCGTTTGAAAGCTGATAGATTTATTCCAGCGACAGTTGATTTTATTTTATTTTTTTTAACGTAAAAAAGGCATTTTGATCTATTGTATTCTCAAAATAATTCTACTACTGATGGAATTCAAGCGTGATAGGGTGATTACGTTACATTTGGCTAGAAAGCTATCCCTATCGATTCGGGTAGCACTCATTGATAAGAGCGAAATTCACCACTTGTCGACTAAAGTGAGCTAAAACAAGTATATACGGCCGTAAGTTTGGCCAGGCCGAATCTTATGTACCCTCCACCATGGATTGCGTAGAAACTTCTACGAACGACTGTCACCCACAAATTTCAACTCACTCGGATGAAATTTGCTTCTCCAAGAGGCTCCAAAACCAAATCTCGGGATCAGTTTATATGGGGGCTATAAATGGTTATGGCCTGATATGGACCACTTTTGGCATGGTTGTTAAATATCATATACTACCACCACGTACCAAATTTACACCAAAAGGCACCGGATGTCAAATCTGGCGATCGGTTTATATGGGAGCTATATATAATTATGGACTGATAGGAACCAATTCCTGCATGGTTGTTGGATACCATATACTAACATCACGTATCAAATTTCAACCGAATGGGAAGAATTTTGCTCTTCTAAGATGCTCCGGAGGTCAAATCTGGGGATCGGTTTATATAGGGACTATATATAATTATGGACCGATATCGACCAATTTTTGCATGGGTATTTGAGGCCATATATTAACATCACGTACCAAATTTCAACTGAATCAGATGAATTTTGGTCTTCCAGGAGGCTCCGGAGGTCAAATCTGGTGATCGGTTTATATGGTGGCTATATATAATTATGGACCGATATGGACCAATTTTTGCATGGTCATTAGAGACCATATACTAACACCATGTACCAAATTTCAGCCGGATGCACAGAAAATTTATGGTATCGTGTGGACCGCCATAATAGCCGATGGTAGCTCTCTGCTCGTCTTAGTAAACGAGTAGTAGGGTCAAAATAAATTTCGGGAAAATATCCTAAAGACAGTGTTGAGGCCCTAGACAAACATGTATGCTGCAGATAATAGACCTTCTAATAGGAAACTGTACTCAGCACTCGTCAACCAAGAATGGCTTAAAAATTAAAACAAAACAAAAATCTAAAAAATGAAAAACTTGTTTTGGCCAAATTTCCTTAAATATGCGTCTCACAGCCAAAAAGACGATAATTCGTGATCACCCCAAAAACTTTGAAAACTCCATCCAAATCCTAAAAAATTCAAAATTTTTATATGAAACACTTTTTTTGAGCTTTAGCTCCTTAAATATGCATCCTAAAGCCAAAACGACGTTAATTCGTGATAACCCCCATATATTTGAAAATTCCATCCAAAACCTAAATAAATTAAAATTTTTATATGAAAAACTTTTTTTGACCATATCTCCTAAGCTAGAGTCAAAAGAACGTTAATTCGTGATCACCACCAATAATTTGAAAACTCTACCACAATTCGAAAAAAGGAAAATTTTTATTAAAAAAAAAATTCTTTGGCTATATCTCCTTAAATATGCGTCCTAGAAAAAAAGGAAGTTAATTCGTAATCGCCCCCCAAAAATTTGAAAATTCCATCCAAATCCTAAAAAAATCAAATTCTTATATGAAAAAACTCTTTTAGCCATATCTTCTTAATTATGCTTCCTAGAGCGAAAAGGATATGCCACAATACCAGAGAGCCACTTTCGTGAAACATGTGATGACCTTGGCGGCCGGAGGCTACAATTCGTGTAAAGGTAGTCAGTTCGAACTACTTTTATTAGTTGCTTGTAAACTAAAAGGAAACTATTAAAAAGTTTAATAATGGGAGGTACTTTAGAATTTTAAAAATTCGAGAGACCCATTCACGATTTCTCAGTGTTTTTCCACACGATTTAAAAATATTGAAAATCTTTTCCAACTCAACATGGCAATTTATTACAATCCATTTAATACCACATAGATTTTCTTACTTTCGAACCATTGGTGAAACAAACAAGGAAGTACTACAGTTTTAGTATTAAAAGAAATCGAAAGACTCGTTCATGAATTTCTCAATACATATTTTCCACACGATTTAAAAAATATTGAAAATCTTTTCCAGCTCAACATTGCAATTTATTAAAATCCATTTCATAACACATAGATTTTCTTTACTTTCAAAGTATGGACCATACGGGGGGAAAATGAAGCAATAACAACCATTGGCCTACCCATCATAGAACCATTGGTGAGGCTTATCGCAAGTATGACATGGTTTCAAAAATAAAAAGCAATCCTACGATGATAATATTCTTTTTGGAAAATGAAAATAGACGGTTATTGACAAGAGCCGTGAACAAGAAATAAACGTGTTATTATGGCTAAAGTTAACAGAAAACAAAAATGAAAAGAAGAAGCCAAATAGGCCTTTCCTCTAAAGTCTTGTAAGATACCTTAACGTTTACTATTCAACACGCCACATCGAAATAACCCTATAAATTTATGTAGCTACGCATATATACATATACAAGCGTGAAGGCTCATTCAAACCAAATATGCTTTGCCTTATATCCTTGTAGAGAAGTTTGTGAATACATGTTAAATACGCACTCGTATGAAAATGTTTATAAATCATGCGATTTTACCACAATATTATTTTTTGCCCCTATTCATATATGTGGATATTAGAGAGGGTCGTAACGGAAATTATATGATAATAAAATTGATACATTTTTAAAAAGCTAAATAGGAGCTACAAATTTAATTACCAGTTTATTTAATGAATTTAATTTCTCTCTTGCAATTAGTAATAAATGCAATAAATAAAGGGGTTTTCAAAAGATATCATTCTGAGTCAGTCGTTATTTCGACAGCTCGCACTCTTGATGCTTTATTTATTGACATGTGATGAGTATAATCTTTGCAAGTACTAAAACTGGAAGGATACACACTTCAACATCGCATTGAAATTTTGAAATAAAATGATTAAAATTTTCACAATCTTTGCAAGCGCAGTTAGTAAAATAAGAGGAGATGCCTGATAAGGTCTATTTTCACTTCGTTGACTACTGCAATAAACAAATTGTCACATCTGGGAATAAAATTTTGACAAAATTTTCTATGGAAATAAAATTATGAGAAATTTTTTTATGGAAATAAAATTTTGACAAAATTTTCTATGATAATACAATTTTGACAAAATTTTTTATGGAAAGAAAATATTGACAAAATTTCCTAGGAAATAATATTTTGACAAAATTATCTATAGAAATAAAATTTTGACAAAAATTTCTACAGAAATAAAATGTTGATAAAATTTTCTATAGGAATAACATTTTGACAAAATTCTCTACAGAAATAAAATTTTGACAAAATTTTCTATAGAAATAAAATTTTGACAAAATTTTCTATACAAATAAAATTTTGACAAAATTTTCTATAGAAATAAAATTTTGACAAAATTTTCTATAGAAATAAAATTTTGACAAAATTCTCTACAGAAATAAAATTTTGACAAAATTTTCTATAGAAATAAAATTTTGACAAAATTTTCTATGGAAATAAAATTTTAACAAAATGTTCTATAGATATAAAATTTTGACAATATTATCTATAGAAATAAAAGTTTGACAAAACTTTCTATAGAAATTAAATTTGGACAAAATTTTCTATAGCAATAAAATTTTGACAAAATTTTCTATAGGAATAACATTTTGATAAAATTTTCTTTAGAAATAAAATTTTGACAACATTTTCTATAGAAGTAAAATTTTGAAAAAATTTTGGAAAGAAATAAAATTTTGACAAAATTTTCTATGGAAATAAAATTTTAACAAAAATTTTTTTAGATATAAAATTTTGACAATATTATCTGTAGAAATAAAAGTTTGACAAAATTTTCTATAGCAATAAAATTTTGAAAAAAAATTCTATAGGAATAACATTTTGATAAAATTTTCTTTAGAAATAAAATTTTGACAAAATTATCTATAGAAATAAAATTTTGACAAAATTTTCTATGGATATAATATTTTGACAAAATTTTCTATGGAAATAAAATTTTGACAAAATTTTCTATGGAAATAAAATTTTGACAAAATTATCTATAGACATAAAATTTTGACAAAATTATCTATAGAAATAAAATTTTGACAAATTTTTCTACAGAAATAAAATGTTGACAAAAATTTCTATAGGAATAAAAATTTGACAAATTTTGCCTGCAAAAATAAAATTTTGGCAATGTTTTCTATAGGAATAACATTTTGACAAAATTTTCTATGGAAAAAAAATGTTGACAAAATTGTCTACAGAAATAAAATTTTGACAAAATTATCTATAGAAATAAAATTTTGACAAAATTATCTATAGAAATAAAACTTTTACAAAATTTTTTAAAGAAATAAAATTTTGAAAAAATTTTGGAAAGAAATAAAATTTGGACAAAATTTTCTATGGAAATAAAGTTTTGACAAAATTATCTATAGAAATAAAATTTTGACAAAATTTTCTATGGAAATAAAATTTTGATAAAATTTTCTATGGAAATAAAATTTTGACAAAATTTTCTATGGATATACAATTTTGACAAAATTTTCTATGGAAACAAAATTTTGACAAAATTTTCTATGGAAATAAAATTTTGACAAAATTATATATAGACATAAAATTTTGACAAAATTTTCTATGGAAATAAAATTTTGACAAAATTTTCCAAAAAAATAAAATGTTGACAAAATTTTCTATGGAAATAAAATTTTGGCAAAATCAAAATTTGCTATGGAAATAAAATGTTGACAAAATTTTCTATGGAAATAAAATTATGACAAATATTTTAATGGAAATAAAATTTTGAAAAAATTTTCTATGGAAATACAATTTCGACAAAATTTTTTATGGAAATAAAGTGTTGGCAAACTTTTCTATTGAAATAATATATTGACAAAATTATCTATAGAAATAAAATTTTGACAAAAATTTCTACAGAAATAAAATGTTGAAAAAACTTTCTATAGGAATAAAATTTTGAAAAAATTTTCTATCTAATTAAAATTTTAA